>NC_066283.1:13750792-14050792 GCF_905404315.1 Leptidea sinapis | reverse complement strand
AACACGATTTGGTGATTATTTTTCAAATCCAAGATGGCCGCCGCTCAAAATTATGATTTTAGAAATATGGATATCGTGTCCGAGGTTCTAAAGGGTGCTGAGAACGATTTTGTGATCATTTTTCAAATCCAAGAGGGCCGCCATGCAAGATTATGATCACAAAAATATATGTATCTTATCCGAGGTTCTTGAGAGTGCTGAGAACGATTTTGTAATCATTATTCAAATCCTATATGGCCGCCGCTCAAAAGAATGATAACTTCATTATGGGTATCGTATCCGAGGTTCTCGAGGGTGCTGAGAACGATTTAGTAATCATTTTTCTAATTCAAGATGGCCGCCGCACAAATTAATGATTTCATCAATATGGATATCGTACCCGAGGTTCTCGAGGGTGCAGAGAACGATTTGGTGATCATTTTTCAAATGCAAGATGGCCGCCGCTCAAAATTATGATTTTAGAAATATGGATATCGTGTCCGAGGTTCTCGAGGGTGCAGAATACAATTTTGGGATCTTTTTTAAATCCGAGATGGCCGCCGCTCAAAAGTATGATAACTAGATTATGGGTATCGTATTCGAGGTTTTCGAGGATGCAGAGAACGATTTGATGATCATTTTTCAAATCTAAGATGGCTGCCGCACAAAATTATGATTTTAGCAATATGGATATCGTGTCCGAGGTTCTCGAGCGTGCAGAAAACAATTTTGGGATCATTTTTAAATCCGTGTTGGCCGCCGTGCAAGATTATGATCACAAAAATATGGGTATCGTATCAGAGGTTCTCGAGAGTGCACAGAACGATTTTGTGATCATTTTTGAAATCCAAGATGGCCGCCGCTCAAAATTATGATAACTACATTATGGGTATCGTATCCGAGAATCTCGAGGGTGCAGAGAACGATTTTGTGATCATATTTCAAATCCAAGAGGACCGCCATGCAAGATTATGATCACAAAAATATGGGTATCGTATCCGGGGTTCTTGAGAGTGCTGAGAACGATTTTGTAATCATTATTCAAATCCTATATGGCTGCCGCTCAAAAGTATGATAACTACATTATGGGTATCGTATCCGAGGTTCTCGAGGGTGCTGAGAACGATTAAGTAATCATTTTTCTAATCCAAGATGGCCGCCGCACAAATTAATGATTTCATCAATATGGATATCGTACCCGAGGTTCTCGAGGGTGCAGAGAACGATTTGGTGATTATTTTTCAAATCCAAGATGGCCGCCGCTCAAAATTATGATTTTAGAAATATGGATATCGTGTCCGAGGTTCTCGAGGGTGCAGAAAACAATTTTGGGATCTTTTTTAAATCCGAGATGGCCGCCGCTCAAAAGTATGATAACTAGATTATGGATATCGTATTCGAGGTTTTCGAGGATGCAGAGAACGATTTGGTGATCATTTTTCAAATCTAAGATGGCTGCCGCACAAAATTATGATTTTAGCAATATGGATATCGTGTCCGTGGTTCTCGAGCGTGCAGAAAACAATTTTGGGATCATTTTTAAATCCGAGATGGCCGCCGTGCAAGATTATGATCACAAAAATATGGGTATCGTATCAGAGGTTCTCGAGAGTGCACAGAACGATTTTATGATCATTTTTGAAATCCAAGATGGCCGCCGCTCAAAATTATGATAACTACATTATGGGTATCGTATCCGAGAATCTCGAGGGTGCAGAGAACAATTTTTAGATCATTTTTCAAATCAAAGATAGCCGCCGCTTAAAAGTATGATAACTACATTATGGGTATCGTATCCGAGGTTGTCGAGGGTGCTGAGAACGATTTTGTGATCATTTATGAAATCCAAGATGGCCGGCACTCAAAAGTATGATAACTACATTATGGGTATCGTATCCGAGGTTCTCGAGGGTGCTGAGAATTATTTTGTGATCATTTTCTAATCCAAGATGGCCGCCGCACAAAATTATGTTTTCAGCAATATGGATATCGTGTCCATGGTTCTCGAGGGTGCAGGAAACAATTTTGGGACCATTTTTAAATCCGAGATGGCCGCCGCTCAAAAGTACGATAACTAGCTTATGGGTATCGTATCCTAGGTTCTCGAGGGTGCTGAGATCGATTTAGTAATCATTTTTCTAATCCAAGATGGCCGCCGCACAAAATTATGATTTCATCAATATGGATATCGTACCCGAGGTTCTCGAGGGTGCAGAGAACGATTTGGTGATTATTTTTTATATCCAAGATGGCCGCCGCTCAAAATTATGATTTTAGAAATATGGATATCGTGTCCGAGGTTCTCGATGATGCAGAAAACAATTTTGGGATAATTTTTAAATCCGAGATGGCCGCCGCTCAAAAGTATATGATAACTAGATTATGGGTATCGTATTCGAGGTTTTCGAGGATGCAGAGAACGATTTGATGATCATTTTTCAAATCTAAGATGGCTGCCGCACAAAATTATGATTTTAGCAATATGGATATCGTGTCCGAGGTTCTCGAGCGTGCAGAAAACAATTTTGGGATCATTTTTAAATCCGTGTTGGCCGCCGTGCAAGATTATGATCACAAAAATATGGGTATCGTACCCGAGGTTCTCGAGAGCGCACATAACGATTTTGTGATCATTTTGAAATCCAAGATGGCCGCCGCTCAAAATTATGATAACTACATTATGGATATCGCATCCTAGGTTCTCGAGGGTTCTGAGAACGATTTTGTGATCATTTTTGAAATCCAAGATGGCCGCTGCTCAAAATTATGATAACTACATTATGGGTATCGTATCCGAGGTTCTCGAGGGTGCAGAGAACGATTTTGAGATCATTTTTCAAATCGAAGATAGCCGCCGCTTAAAAGTATGATAACTACATTATGGGTATCGTGTCCGAGGTTCTCGAGGGTGCAGAAAACAATTTTGGGATCATTTTTAAATCCTAGATGGACGCCTCTCAAAAGTATGATAACTATATTATGGGTATCGAATTCTAGGTTCTCGAGGTTGCAGAGAACGATTTTGTGATCATTTATCAAATCCAAGATAGCCGCCGCTCAAAAGTATGACAACTACATTATGGGTATCGTATCCGAGGTTCTAAAGGGTGCTGAGAACGATTTTGTGATCATTTTTCAAATCCAAGAGGGCCGCCATGCAAGATTATGATCACAAAAATATGGGTATCGTATCCGAGGTTCTTGAGAGTGCTGAGAACGATTTTGTAATCATTATTCAAATCCTATATGGCCGCCGCTCAAAAGAATGATAACTTCATTATGGGTATCGTATCCGAGGTTCTCGAGGGTGCTGAGAACGATTTAGTAATCATTTTTCTAATTTAAGATGGCCGCCGCACAAATTAATGATTTCATCAATATGGATATCGTACCCGAGGTTCTCGAGGGTGCAGAGAACGATTTGGTGATTATTTTTCAAATGCAAGATGGCCGCCGCTCAAAATTATGATTTTAGAAATATGGATATCGTGTCCGAGGTTCTCGAGGGTGCAGAATACAATTTTGGGATCTTTTTTAAATCCGAGATGGCCGCCGCTCAAAAGTATGATAACTAGATTATGGGTATCGTATTCGAGGTTTTCGAGGATGCAGAGAACGATTTGGTGATCATTTTTCAAATCTAAGATGGCTGCCGCACAAAATTATGATTTTAGCAATATGGATATCGTGTCCGAGGTTCTCGAGGGTGCAGAAAACAATTTTGGAATCATTTTTAAATCCGAGATGGCCGCCGCTCAATAGTATGATAACTAGATTATGGGTATCGTATCCAAGGTTTCCGATGATGCAAAGAACGATTTGGTGATCATTTTTCAAATCTAAGATGGCCGCCGCACAAAATTATGATTTTAGCAATATGGATATCGTGTCCGAGGTTCTCGAGCGTGCAGAAAACAATTTTGGGATCATTTTTAAAACCGAGATGGCCGCCGTGCAAGATTTTGATCACAAAAATATGGGTATCGTATCCGAGGTTCTCGAGAGTGCACAGAACGATTTTGTGTTCATTTTTGAAATCCAAGATGGCCGCCGCTCAAAATTATGATAACTTCTTTATGGGTATCGTATCCGAGGTTCTCGAGGGTGCAGAGAACGATTTTGAGATCATTTTTCAAATCGAAGATAGCCGCCGCTTAAAAGTATGATAACTACATTATGGGTATCGTATCCGAGGTTGTCGAGGGTGCTGAGAACGATTTTGTGATCATTTATGAAATCCAAGATGGCCGCCACTCAAAAGTATGATAACTACATTATGGGTATCGTATCCGAGGTTCTCGAGGGTGCTGAGAATTATTTTGTGATCATTTTCTAATCCAAGATGGCCGCCGCACAAAATTATGTTTTCAGCAATATGGATATCGTGTCCGTGGTTCTCGAGGGTGCAGGAAACAATTTTGGGACCATTTTTAAATCCGAGATGGCCGCCGCTCAAAAGTATGATAACTAGATTATGGGTATCGTATCCTAGGTTCTCGAGGGTGCTGAGAACGATTTAGTAATCATTTTTCTAATCCAAGATGGCCGCCGCACAAAATTATGATTTCATCAATATGGATATCGTACCCGAGGTTCTCGAGGGTGCAGAGAACGATTGGGTGATTATTATTCAAATCCAAGATGGCCGCCGCTCAAAAGTATGATAACTACATTATGGGTATCGTATCCTAGGTTCTCGAGGGTGCTGAGAATGATTTTGTAATAATTTTTCAAATCGAAGATAGCCGCCGCTTTAAACTATGATAACTACATTATGCTGAGAACGATTTTGTGATCATTTTTGAAATCCAAGATGGCCGCCGCTCAAAAGTATGATGACTACATTATGGGTATCGTATCCGGGGTTCTCGAGGGTGCCGAGAATGATTTTGTGATCATTTATGAAATCCAAGATGGCCGCCACTCAAAAGTATGATAACTACATTATGGGTATCTTATCCGAGGTTCTCGAGGGTGCTGAGAATGATTTTGTGATCATTTTCTAATCCAAATTGGCCGCCGCACAAAATTATGTTTTCAGCAATATGGATATCGTGTCCGAGGTTCTCGAGGGTGCTGAGAATGATTTTGTGATCATTTTTAAATCTGAGATGGCCGCCGCTCAAAATTATTATAACTACATTATATGTATCGTATCCGAGGTTCTCGAGGGTGCAGAGAACGATTTTGTGATCATTTTTCAAATCGAAGTAGCCGCCGCTTTAAACTATGATAACTACATTATGGGTATCGTATCCGAGGTTCTCGAGGGTGCTGAGAAAGATTTTGTGATCATTTTTGAAATCCAAGATGGCCGCCGCTCAAAAGTATGACAACTACATTATGGGTATCGTATCCGAGGTTCTCGAGGGTGCTGAGAATGATTTTGTGATCATTTTTCTTATCCAAGATGGCCGCTGCACAAAATTATGATTTCAGCAATATGGATATCGTACTTGAGGTTCTCGAGGGTGCAGAACACGATTTGGTGATTATTTTTCAAATCCAAGATGGCCGCCGCTCAAAATTATGATTTTAGAAATATGGATATCGTGTCCGAGGTTCTCGAGGGTGCTGAGAACGATTTTGTGATCATTTATGAAATACAAGATGGCCGGCACTCAAAAGTATGATAACTACATTATGGGTATCGTATCCGAGGTTCTCGAGGGTGCTGAGAATTATTTTGTGATCATTTTCTAATCCAAGATGGCCGCCGCACAAAATTATGTTTTCAGCAATATGGATATCGTGTCCGAGGTTCTCGAGGGTGCAGGAAACAATTTTGGGACCATTTTTAAATCCGAGATGGCCGCCGTTCAAAAGTATGATAACTAGCTTATGGGTATCGTATCCTAGGTTCTCGAGGGTGCTGAGAACGATTTAGTAATCATTTTTCTAATTCAAGATGGCCGCCGCACAAAATTATGATTTCATCAATATGGATATCGTACCCGAGGTTCTCGAGGGTGCAGAGAACGATTTGGTGATTATTTTTTATATCCAAGATGGCCGCCGCTCAAAATTATGATTTTAGAAATATGGATATCGTGTCCGAGGTTCTCGTTGGTGCAGAAAACAATTTTGGGATCATTTTTAAATCCGAGATGGCCGCCGCTCAAAAGTATATGATAACTAGATTATGGGTATCGTATTCGAGGTTTTCGAGGATGCAGAGAACGATTTGGTGATCATTTTTCAAATCTTAGATGGCCGCCGCACAAAATTATGATTTTAGCAATATGGATATCGTGTCCGAGGTTCTCGAGGGTGCAGAAAACAATTTTGGAATCATTTTTAAATCCGAGATGGTCGCCACTCAAAAGTATGATAACTAGATTATGGGTATCGTATTCGAGGTTTTCGAGGATGCAGAGAACGATTTGGTGATCATTTTTCAATTCTAAGATGGCCGCTGCACAAAATTATGATTTTAGCATTATGGATATCGTGTCCGAGGTTCTCGAGGGTGCAGAAAACAATTTTGGAATCATTTTTAAATCCGAGATGGCCGCCGCTCAATAGTATGATAACTAGATTATGGGTATCGTATCCAAGGTTTCCGATGATGCAAAGAACGATTTGGTGATCATTTTTTAAATCTTAGATGGCCGCCGCACAAAATTATGATTTTAGCAATATGGATATCGTGTCCGAGGTTCTCGAGCGTGCAGAAAACAATTTTGGGATCATTTTTAAAACCGAGATGGCCGCCGTGCAAGATTATGATCACAAAAATATGGGTATCGTATCCGAGGTTCTCGAGAGTGCACAGAACGATTTTGTGTTCATTTATGAAATCCAAGATGGCCGCCGCTCAAAATTATGATAACTTCTTTATGGGTATCGTATCCGAGGTTCTCGAGGGTGCAGAGAACGATTTTGAGATCATTTTTCAAATCGAAGATAGCCGCCGCTTAAAAGTATGATAACTACATTATGGGTATCGTATCCGAGGTTGTCGAGGGTGCTGAGAACGATTTTGTGATCATTTATTAAATCCAAGATGGCCGCCACTCAAAAGTATGATAACTACATTATGGGTATCGTATCCGAGGTTCTCGAGGGTGCTGAGAATTATTTTGTGATCATTTTCTAATCCAAGATGGCCGCCGCACAAAATTATGTTTTCAGCAATATGGATATCGTGTCCGAGGTTCTCGAGCGTGCAGAAAACAATTTTGGGATCATTTTTAAAACCGAGATGGCCGCCGTGCAAGATTATGATCACAAAAATATGGGTATCGTATCCGAGGTTCTCGAGAGTGCACAGAACGATTTTGTGTTCATTTATGAAATCCAAGATGGCCGCCGCTAAAAATTATGATAACTTCTTTATGGGTATCGTATCCGAGGTTCTCGAGGGTGCAGAGAACGATTTTGAGATCATTTTTCAAATCGAAGATAGCCGCCGCTTAAAAGTATGATAACTACATTATGGGTATCGTATCCGAGGTTGTCGAGGGTGCTGAGAACGATTTTGTGATCATTTATTAAATCCAAGATGGCCGGCACTCAAAAGTATGATAACTACATTATGGGTATCGTATCCGAGGTTCTCGAGGGTGCTGAGAATTATTTTGTGATCATTTTCTAATCCAAGATGGCCGCCGCACAAAATTATGTTTTCAGCAATATGGATATCGTGTCCGTGGTTCTCGAGGGTGCAGGAAACAATTTTGGGACCATTTTTAAATCCGAGATGGCCGCCGTTCAAAATTATGATAACTACATTATGGGTATCGTATCCTAGGTTCTCGAGGGTGCTGAGAACGATTTTGTAATCATTTTTCTTATCCAAGATGGCCGCCGCAAAAAATTATGATTTCAGCAATATGGATATCGTACCTGAGGTTCTCGAGGGTGCAGGAAACAATTTTGGGATCATTTTTAAATCCGAGATGGCCGCCACTCAAAAGTATGATAACTACATTATGGGTATCGTATCCTAGGTTCTCGAGGGTGCTGAGAATGATTTTGTAATAATTTTTCTAACCCAAGATGGCCGCCGCAAAAAATTATGATTTCAGCAATATGGATATCGTACCTGAGGTTCTCGAGGGTGCAGGAAACAATTTTGGGATCATTTTTAAATCCGAGATGGCCGCCGCTCAAAATTATGATAACTACATTATGGGTATCGAATCCGAGGTTCTCGAGGGTGCATAGAACGATTTTGTGATTATTTTTCAAATCGAAGATAGCCGCCGCTTTAAACTATGATAACTACATTATGGGTATCGTATCCGAGGTTGTCGAGGGTGCTGAGAACGATTTTGTGATCATTTTTGAAATCCAAGATGGCCGCCGCTCAAAAGTATGATAACTACATTATGGGTATCGTATCCGGGGTTCTCGAGGGTGCTGAGAATGATTTTGTGATCATTTTTCTAATCCAAGATGGCCGCCGCACAAAATTATGTTTTCAGCAATATGGATATCGTGTCCGAGGTTCACGAGGGTGCAGAAAACAATTTTGGGATCATTTTTAAATCCGAGATGGCCGCCGTTCAAAATTATGATAACTAGATTATGGGTTTCGTATCCTAGGTTCTCGAGGGTGCTGAGAACGATTTTGTAATCATTTTTCTAATCCAATATGGCCGCCGCACAAAATTATGTTTTCAGCAATATGGATATCGTACCGGAGTTTCTCGAGGGTGTAGAGAACAATTCTGTGATCATTTTTGAAATCCAAGAGGGCTGCCGCAACCAATTATGTTTTCCGCAAAATGGATATCGTGTCCGAGGTTCTCGAGGGTGCAGAAAACACTTTTGGGATCATTTTTAAATCCGAGATGGCCGCCGCTCAAAATTATGATAACTACATTATGGGTATCGTATCCGAGGTTCTCGAGGGTGCAGAGAACGATTTTGAGATCATTTTTCAAATCGAAGATAGTCGCCGCTTAAAAGTATGATAACTACATTATGGGTATCGTATCCGAGGTTGTCGAGGGTGCTGAGAACGATTTTGTGATCATTTTTGAAATCCAAGATGGCCGCCACTCAAAAGTATGATAACTACATTATGGGTATCGTATCCGAGGTTCTCGAGGGTGCTGAGAATTATTTTGTGATCATTTTCTAATCCAAGATGGCCGCGGCAGAAAATTATGTTTTCAGCAATATGGATATCGTGTCCGTGGTTCTCGAGGGTGCAGGAAACAATTTTGGGACCATTTTTAATCCGAGATGGCCGCCGCTCAAAAGTATGATAACTAGCTTATGGGTATCGTATCCTAGGTTCTCGAGGGTGCTGAGAACGATTTAGTTATCATTTTTCTAATCCAAGATGGCCGCCGCACAAAATTATGATTTCATCAATATGGATATCGTACCCGAGGTTCTCGAGGGTGCAGAGAACGATTGGGTGATTATTTTTCAAATCCTAGATGGCCGCCGCTCAAAAGTATGATAACTACATTATGGGTATCGTATCCTAGGTTCTCGAGGGTGCTGAGAATGATTTTGTAATAATTTTTCAAATCGAAGATAGCCGCCGCTTAAAACTATGATAACTACATTATGGGTATCGTATCCGAGGTTGTCGAGGGTGCTGAGAACGATTTTGTGATCATTTTTGAAATCCAAGATGGCCGCCGCTCAAAAGTATGATTACTACATTATGGGTATCGTATTCGGGGTTCTCGAGGGTGCTGAGAATGATTTTGTGATCATTTATGAAATCCAAGATGGCCGCCACTCAAAAGTATGATAACTACATTATGGGTATCTTATCCGAGGTTCTCGAGGGTGCTGAGAATGATTTTGTGATCATTTTCTTATCCAAGTTGGCCGCCGCACAAAATTATGTTTTCAGCAATATGGATATCGTGTCCGAGGTTCTCGAGGGTGCTGAGAATGATTTTGTGATCATTTTTAAATCTGAGATGGCCGCCGCTCAAAATTATGATAACTACATTATGGGTATCGTATCCGAGGTTCTCGAGGGTGCAGAGAACGATTTTGTGATCATTTTTCAAATCGAAGATAGCCGCCGCTTTAAACTATGATAACTACATTATGGGTATCGTATCCGAGGTTCTCGAGGGTGCTGAGAAAGATTTTGTGATCATTTTTGAAATCGAAGATGGCCGCCGCTCAAAAGTATGACAACTACATTATGGGTATCGTATCCGAGGTTCTTGAGGGTGCTGAGAATGATTTTGTGATCATTTTTCTTATCCAAGATGGCCGCTGCACAAAATCATGTTTTCAGCAATATGGATATCGTGTCCGAGGTTTACGAGGGTGCAGAAAACAATTTTGGGATCATTTTTAAATCCGAGATGGCTGCCGCTCAAAATTATGATAACTAGATTATGGGTATCGTATCCTAGGTTCTCGAGGGTGCTGAGAACGATTTTGTAATTATTTTTCTAATCCAATATGGCCGCCGCACAAAATTATGATTTCAGCAATAAGGATATCGTACCGGAGTTTCTCGAGGGTGTAGAGAACAATTCTGTGATCATTTTTGAAATCCAAGAGTGCTGCCGCAACCAATTATGTTTTCCGCAAAATGGATATCGTGTCCGAGGTTCTCGAGGGTGCAGAAAACACTTTTGGGATCATTTTTAAATCCGAGATGGCCGCCGCTCAAAATTATGATAACTACATTATGTGTATCGTATCCGAGGTTGTCGAGGGTGCTGAGAACGGTTTTGTGATCATTTTTGAAATCCAAGATGGCCGCCACTCAAAAGTATGATAACTACATTATGGGTATCGTATCCGAGGTTCTCGAGGGTGCAGAGAACGATTTTGAGATCATTTTTCAAATCGAAGATAGCCGCCGCTTAAAAGTATGATAACTACATTATGGGTATCGTATCCGAGGTTGTCGAGGGTGCTGAGAACGATTTTGTGATCATTTTTGAAATCCAAGATGGCCGGCACTCAAAAGTATGATAACTACATTATGGGTATCGTATCCGAGGTTCTCGAGGGTGCTGAGAATTATTTTGTGATCATTTTCTAATCCAAGATGGCCGCCGCACAAAATTATGTTTTCAGCAATATGGATATCGTGTCCGTGGTTCTCGAGGGTGCAGGAAACAATTTTGGGACCATTTTTAAATCCGAGATGGCCGCCGCTCAAAAGTATGATAACTAGCTTATGGGTATCGTATCCTAGGTTCTCGAGGGTGCTGAGAACGATTTAGTAATCATTTTTCTAATCCAAGATGGCCGCCGCACAAAATTATGATTTCATCAATATGGATATCGTACCCGAGGTTCTCGAGGGTGCAGAGAACGATTTGGTGATTATTTTTTATATCCAAGATGGCCGCCGCTCAAAATTATGATTTAAGAAATATGGATATCGTGTCCGAGGTTCTCGTTGGTGCAGAAAACAATTTTGGGATCATTTTTAAATCCGAGATGGCCGCCGCTCAAAAGTATATGATAACTAGATTATGGGTATCGTATTCGAGGTTTTCGAGGATGCAGAGAACGATTTGGTGATCATTTTTCAAATCTTAGATGGCCGCCGCACAAAATTATGATTTTAGCAATATGGATATCGTGTCCGAGGTTCTCGAGGGTGCAGAAAACAATTTTGGAATCATTTTTAAATCCGAGATGGTCGCCACTCAAAAGTATGATAACTAGATTATGGGTATCGTATTCGAGGTTTTCGAGGATGCAGAGAACGATTTGGTGATCATTTTTCAATTCTAAGATGGCCGCTGCACAAAATTATGATTTTAGCAATATGGATATCGTGTCCGAGTTTCTCGAGGGTGCAGAAAACAATTTTGGAATCATTTTTAAATCCGAGATGGCCGCCGCTCAATAGTATGATTACTAGATTATGGGTATCGTATCCAAGGTTTCCGATGATGCAAAGAACGATTTGGTGATCATTTTTCAAATCTAAGATGGCCGCCGCACAAAATTATGATTTTAGCAATATGGATATCGTGTCCGAGGTTCTCGAGCGTGCAGAAAACAATTTTGGGATCATTTTTAAAACCGAGATGGCCGCCGTGCAAGATTATGATCACAAAAATATGGGTATCGTATCCGAGGTTCTCGAGAGTGCACAGAACGATTTTGTGTTCATTTTTGAAATCCAAGATGGCCGCCGCTCAAAATTATGATAACTTCTTTATGGGTATCGTATCCGAGGTTCTCGAGGGTGCAGAGAACGATTTTGAGATCATTTTTCAAATCGAAGATAGCCGCCGCTTAAAAGTATGATAACTACATTATGGGTATCGTATCCGAGGTTGTCGAGGGTGCTGAGAACGATTTTGTGATCATTTATGAAATCCAAGATGGCCGCCACTCAAAAGTATGATAACTACATTATGGGTATCGTATCCGAGGTTCTCGAGGGTGCTGAGAATTATTTTGTGATCATTTTCTAATCCAAGATGGCCGCCGCACAAAATTATGTTTTCAGCAATATGGATATCGTGTCCGTGGTTCTCGAGGGTGCAGGAAACAATTTTGGGACCATTTTTAAATCCGAGATGGCCGCCGCTCAAAAGTATGATAACTAGCTTATGGGTATCGTATCCTAGGTTCTCGAGGGTGCTGAGAACGATTTAGTAATCATTTTTCTAATCCAAGATGGCCGCCGCACAAAATTATGATTTCATCAATATGGATATCGTACCCGAGGTTCTCGAGGGTGCAGAGAACGATTGGGTGATTATTATTCAAATCCAAGATGGCCGCCGCTCAAAAGTATGATAACTACATTATGGGTATCGTATCCTAGGTTCTCGAGGGTGCTGAGAATGATTTTGTAATAATTTTTCAAATCGAAGATAGCCGCCGCTTTAAACTATGATAACTACATTATGCTGAGAACGATTTTGTGATCATTTTTGAAATCCAAGATGGCCGCCGCTCAAAAGTATGATGACTACATTATGGGTATCGTATCCGGGGTTCTCGAGGGTGCCGAGAATGATTTTGTGATCATTTATGAAATCCAAGATGGCCGCCACTCAAAAGTATGATAACTACATTATGGGTATCTTATCCGAGGTTCTCGAGGGTGCTGAGAATGATTTTGTGATCATTTTCTAATCCAAGATGGCCGCCGCACAAAATTATGTTTTCAGCAATATGGATATCGTGTCCGTGGTTCTCGAGGGTGCAGGAAACAATTTTGGGACCATTTTTAAATCCGAGATGGCCGCCGCTCAAAAGTATGATAACTAGCTTATGGGTATCGTATCCTAGGTTCTCGAGGGTGCTGAGAACGATTTAGTAATCATTTTTCTAATCCAAGATGGCCGCCGCACAAAATTATGATTTCATCAATATGGATATCGTACCCGAGGTTCTCGAGGGTGCAGAGAACGATTGGGTGATTATTATTCAAATCCAAGATGGCCGCCGCTCAAAAGTATGATAACTACATTATGGGTATCGTATCCTAGGTTCTCGAGGGTGCTGAGAATGATTTTGTGATCATTTTCTAATCCAAGTTGGCCGCCGCACAAAATTATGTTTTCAGCAATATGGATATCGTGTCCGAGGTTCTCGAGGGTGCTGAGAATGATTTTGTGATCATTTTCTAATCCAAGTTGGCCGCCGCACAAAATTATGTTTTCAGCAATATGGATATCGTATCCGAGGTTCTCGAGGGTGCAGAGAACGATTTTGTGATCATTTTTCAAATCGAAGTAGCCGCCGCTTTAAACTATGATAACTACATTATGGGTATCGTATCCGAGGTTCTCGAGGGTGCTGAGAAAGATTTTGTGATCATTTTTGAAATCCAAGATGGCCGCCGCTCAAAAGTATGACAACTAAATTATGGGTATCGTATCCGAGGTTCTCGAGGGTGCTGAGAATGATTTTGTGATCATTTTTCTTATCCAAGATGGCCGCTGCACAAAATTATGATTTCAGCAATATGGATATCGTACTTGAGGTTCTCGAGGGTGCAGAACACGATTTGGTGATTATTTTTCAAACCCAAGATGGCCGCCGCTCAAAATTATGATTTTAGAAATATGGATATCGTGTCCGAGGTTCTCGAGGGTGCTGAGAACGATTTTGTGATCATTTATGAAATCCAAGATGGCCGCCACCCAAAAGTATGATAACTACATTATGGGTATCGTATCCAAGGTTCTCGAGGGTGCTGAGAACGATTTTGTAATCATTTTTCTTATCCAAGATGGCCGCCACTCAAAAGTATGATAACTACATTATGGGTATCGTATCCGAGGTTCTCGAGGGTGCTGAGAATTATTTTGTGATCATTTTCTAATCCAAGATGGCCGCCGCTCAAAATTATGATTTTAGAAATATGGATATCGTGTCCGAGGTTTTCGAGGGTGCAGAGAACAATTCTGCGATCATTTTAGAAATACAAGAGGGCTGCCGCAAACCATTATGTTTTCAGCAATATGGATATCGTGTCCGAGGTTCTCGAGGGTGCAGAAAACAATTTTCGGATCATTTTTAAAACCGAGATGGCCGCCACTCAAAAGTATGATAACTAGATTATGGGTATCGTATCCGAGGTTTTTGAGGATGCAGAGAACGATTTGGTGATCATTTTTCAAATCTAAGACGGCCGCCGCACAAAATTATGATTTTAGCAATATGGATATCGTGTCCGAGGTTCTCGAGGGTGCAGAAAACAATTTTGGAATCATTTTTAAATCCGTGATGGCCGCCGTGCAAGATTATGATCACAAAAATATGGGTATCGTATCAGAGGTTCTCGAGAGTGCACAGAACGATTTTGTGATCATTTTTGAAATCCAAGATGGCCGCCGCTCAAAATTATGATAACTACATTATGGGTATCGTATCCGAGAATCTCGAGGGTGCAGAGAACGATTTTGAGATCATTTTTCAAATCAAAGATAGCCGCCGCTTAAAAGTATGATAACTACATTATGGGTATCGTATCCGAGGTTGTCGAGGGTGCTGAGAACGATTTTGTGATCATTTATTAAATCCAAGATGGCCGGCACTCAAAAGTATGATAACTACATTATGGGTATCGTATCCGAGGTTCTCGAGGGTGCTGAGAATTATTTTGTGATCATTTTCTAATCCAAGATGGCCGCCGCACAAAATTATGTTTTCAGCAATATGGATATCGTGTCCGTGGTTCTCGAGGGTGCAGGAAACAATTTTGGGACCATTTTTAAATCCGAGATGGCCGCCGTTCAAAAGTATGATAACTAGCTTATGGGTATCGTATCCTAGGTTCTCGAGGGTGCTGAGAACGATTTAGTAATCATTTTTCTAATTCAAGATGGCCGCCGCACAAAATTATGATTTTATTAATATGGATATCGTACCCGAGGTTCTCGAGGGTGCAGAGAACGATTTGGTGATTATTTTTTATATCCAAGATGGCCGCCGCTCAAAATTATGATTTTAGAAATATGGATATCGTGTCCGAGGTTCTCGTTGGTGCAGAAAACAATTTTGGGATCATTTTTAAAACCGAGATGGCCGCCGTGCAAGATTATGATCACAAAAATATGGGTATCGTATCCGAGGTTTTCGAGGATGCAGAGAACGATTTGGTGATCATTTTTCAATTCTAAGATGGCCGCTGCACAAAATTATGATTTTAGCAATATGGATATCGTGTCCGAGGTTCTCGAGGGTGCAGAAAACAATTTTGGAATCATTTTTAAATCCGAGATGGCCGCCGCTCAATAGTATGATAACTAGATTATGGGTATCGTATCCAAGGTTTCCGATGATGCAAAGAACGATTTGGTGATCATTTTTCAAATCTAAGATGGCCGCCGCACAAAATTATGATTTTAGCAATATGGATATCGTGTCCGAGGTTCTCGAGCGTGCAGAAAACAATTTTGGGATCATTTTTAAAACCGAGATGGCCGCCGTGCAAGATTATGATCACAAAAATATGGGTATCGTATCCGAGGTTCTCGAGAGTGCACAGAACGATTTTGTGTTCATTTTTGAAATCCAAGATGGCCGCCGCTCAAAATTATGATAACTTCTTTATGGGTATCGTATCCGAGGTTCTCGAGGGTGCAGAGAACGATTTTGAGATCATTTTTCAAATCGAAGATAGCCGCCGCTTAAAAGTATGATAACTACATTATGGGTATCGTATCCGAGGTTGTCGAGGGTGCTGAGAACGATTTTGTGATCATTTATGAAATCCAAGATGGCCGCCACTCAAAAGTATGATAACTACATTATGGGTATCGTATCCGAGGTTCTCGAGGGTGCTGAGAATTATTTTGTGATCATTTTCTAATCCAAGATGGCCGCCGCACAAAATTATGTTTTCAGCAATATGGATATCGTGTCCGTGGTTCTCGAGGGTGCAGGAAACAATTTTGGGACCATTTTTAAATCCGAGATGGCCGCCGCTCAAAAGTATGATAACTAGCTTATGGGTATCGTATCCGAGGTTCTCGAGGGTGCTGAGAATTATTTTGTGATCATTTTCTAATCCAAGATGGCCGCCGCACAAAATTATGTTTTCAGCAATATGGATATCGTGTCCGTGGTTCTCGAGGGTGCAGGAAACAATTTTGGGACCATTTTTAAATCCGAGATGGCCGCCGCTCAAAAGTATGATAACTACATTATGGGTATCGTATCCGAGGTTGTCGAGGGTGCTGAGAACGATTTTGTGATCATTTATGAAATCCAAGATGGCCGCCACTCAAAAGTATGATAACTACATTATGGGTATCGTATCCGAGGTTCTCGAGGGTGCTGAGAATTATTTTGTGATCATTTTCTAATCCAAGATGGCCGCCGCACAAAATTATGTTTTCAGCAATATGGATATCGTGTCCGTGGTTCTCGAGGGTGCAGGAAACAATTTTGGGACCATTTTTAAATCCGAGATGGCCGCCGCTCAAAAGTATGATAACTAGCTTATGGGTATCGTATCCGAGGTTCTCGAGGGTGCTGAGAACGATTTAGTAATCATTTTTCTAATCCAAGATGGCCGCCGCACAAAATTATGATTTCATCAATATGGATATCGTACCCGAGGTTCTCGAGGGTGCAGAGAACGATTGGGTGATTATTATTCAAATCCAAGATGGCCGCCACTCAAAAGTATGATAACTACATTATGGGTATCGTATCCTAGGTTCTCGAGGGTGCTGAGAATGATTTTGTAATAATTTTTCAAATCGAAGATAGCCGCCGCTTTAAACTATGATAACTACATTATGCTGAGAACGATTTTGTGATCATTTTTGAAATCCAAGATGGCCGCCGCTCAAAAGTATGATGACTACATTATGGGTATCGTATCCGGGGTTCTCGAGGGTGCCGAGAATGATTTTGTGATCATTTATGAAATCCAAGATGGCCGCCACTCAAAAGTATGATAACTACATTATGGGTATCTTATCCGAGGTTCTCGAGGGTGCTGAGAATGATTTTGTGATCATTTTCTAATCCAAGATGGCCGCCGCACAAAATTATGTTTTCAGCAATATGGATATCGTGTCCGTGGTTCTCGAGGGTGCAGGAAACAATTTTGGGACCATTTTTAAATCCGAGATGGCCGCCGCTCAAAAGTATGATAACTAGCTTATGGGTATCGTATCCTAGGTTCTCGAGGGTGCTGAGAACGATTTAGTAATCATTTTTCTAATCCAAGATGGCCGCCGCACAAAATTATGATTTCATCAATATGGATATCGTACCCGAGGTTCTCGAGGGTGCAGAGAACGATTGGGTGATTATTATTCAAATCCAAGATGGCCGCCGCTCAAAAGTATGATAACTACATTATGGGTATCGTATCCTAGGTTCTCGAGGGTGCTGAGAATGATTTTGTGATCATTTTCTAATCCAAGTTGGCCGCCGCACAAAATTATGTTTTCAGCAATATGGATATCGTGTCCGAGGTTCTCGAGGGTGCTGAGAATGATTTTGTGATCATTTTCTAATCCAAGTTGGCCGCCGCACAAAATTATGTTTTCAGCAATATGGATATCGTATCCGAGGTTCTCGAGGGTGCAGAGAACGATTTTGTGATCATTTTTCAAATCGAAGTAGCCGCCGCTTTAAACTATGATAACTACATTATGGGTATCGTATCCGAGGTTCTCGAGGGTGCTGAGAAAGATTTTGTGATCATTTTTGAAATCCAAGATGGCCGCCGCTCAAAAGTATGACAACTAAATTATGGGTATCGTATCCGAGGTTCTCGAGGGTGCTGAGAATGATTTTGTGATCATTTTTCTTATCCAAGATGGCCGCTGCACAAAATTATGATTTCAGCAATATGGATATCGTACTTGAGGTTCTCGAGGGTGCAGAACACGATTTGGTGATTATTTTTCAAACCCAAGATGGCCGCCGCTCAAAATTATGATTTTAGAAATATGGATATCGTGTCCGAGGTTCTCGAGGGTGCTGAGAACGATTTTGTGATCATTTATGAAATCCAAGATGGCCGCCACCCAAAAGTATGATAACTACATTATGGGTATCGTATCCAAGGTTCTCGAGGGTGCTGAGAACGATTTTGTAATCATTTTTCTTATCCAAGATGGCCGCCACTCAAAAGTATGATAACTACATTATGGGTATCGTATCCGAGGTTCTCGAGGGTGCTGAGAATTATTTTGTGATCATTTTCTAATCCAAGATGGCCGCCGCTCAAAATTATGATTTTAGAAATATGGATATCGTGTCCGAGGTTTTCGAGGGTGCAGAGAACAATTCTGCGATCATTTTAGAAATACAAGAGGGCTGCCGCAAACCATTATGTTTTCAGCAATATGGATATCGTGTCCGAGGTTCTCGAGGGTGCAGAAAACAATTTTCGGATCATTTTTAAAACCGAGATGGCCGCCACTCAAAAGTATGATAACTAGATTATGGGTATCGTATCCGAGGTTTTTGAGGATGCAGAGAACGATTTGGTGATCATTTTTCAAATCTAAGACGGCCGCCGCACAAAATTATGATTTTAGCAATATGGATATCGTGTCCGAGGTTCTCGAGGGTGCAGAAAACAATTTTGGGATCATTTTTAAATCCGTGATGGCCGCCGTGCAAGATTATGATCACAAAAATATGGGTATCGTATCAGAGGTTCTCGAGAGTGCACAGAACGATTTTGTGATCATTTTTGAAATCCAAGATGGCCGCCGCTCAAAATTATGATAACTACATTATGGGTATCGTATCCGAGAATCTCGAGGGTGCAGAGAACGATTTTGAGATCATTTTTCAAATCAAAGATAGCCGCCGCTTAAAAGTATGATAACTACATTATGGGTATCGTATCCGAGGTTGTCGAGGGTGCTGAGAACGATTTTGTGATCATTTATTAAATCCAAGATGGCCGGCACTCAAAAGTATGATAACTACATTATGGGTATCGTATCCGAGGTTCTCGAGGGTGCTGAGAATTATTTTGTGATCATTTTCTAATCCAAGATGGCCGCCGCACAAAATTATGTTTTCAGCAATATGGATATCGTGTCCGTGGTTCTCGAGGGTGCAGGAAACAATTTTGGGACCATTTTTAAATCCGAGATGGCCGCCGTTCAAAAGTATGATAACTCGCTTATGGGTATCGTATCCTAGGTTCTCGAGGGTGCTGAGAACGATTTAGTAATCATTTTTCTAATTCAAGATGGCCGCCGCACAAAATTATGATTTCATCAATATGGATATCGTACCCGAGGTTCTCGAGGGTGCAGAGAACGATTTGGTGATTATTTTTTATATCCAAGATGGCCGCCGCTCAAAATTATGATTTTAGAAATATGGATATCGTGTCCGAGGTTCTCGTTGGTGCAGAAAACAATTTTGGGATCATTTTTAAAACCGAGATGGCCGCCGTGCAAGATTATGATCACAAAAATATGGGTATCGTATCCGAGGTTCTCGAGAGTGCACAGAACGATTTTGTGTTCATTTATGAAATCCAAGATGGCCGCCGCTCAAAATTATGATAACTTCTTTATGGGTATCGTATCCGAGGTTCTCGAGGGTGCAGAGAACGATTTTGAGATCATTTTTCAAATCGAAGATAGCCGCCGCTTAAAAGTATGATAACTACATTATGGGTATCGTATCCGAGGTTGTCGAGGGTGCTGAGAACGATTTTGTGATCATTTATGAAATCCAAGATGGCCGCCACTCAAAAGTATGATAACTACATTATGGGTATCGTATCCGAGGTTCTCGAGGGTGCTGAGAATTATTTTGTGATCATTTTCTAATCCAAGATGGCCGCCGCACAAAATTATGTTTTCAGCAATATGGATATCGTGTCCGTGGTTCTCGAGGGTGCAGGAAACAATTTTGGGACCATTTTTAAATCCGAGATGGCCGCCGTTCAAAATTATGATAACTACATTATGGGTATCGTATCCTAGGTTCTCGAGGGTGCTGAGAACGATTTTGTAATCATTTTTCTTATCCAAGATGGCCGCCGCAAAAAATTATGATTTCAGCAATATGGATATCGTACCTGAGGTTCTCGAGGGTGCAGGAAACAATTTTGGGATCATTTTTAAATCCGAGATGGCCGCCACTCAAAAGTATGATAACTACATTATGGGTATCGTATCCTAGGTTCTCGAGGGTGCTGAGAATGATTTTGTAATAATTTTTCTAACCCAAGATGGCCGCCGCAAAAAATTATGATTTCAGCAATATGGATATCGTACCTGAGGTTCTCGAGGGTGCAGGAAACAATTTTGGGATCATTTTTAAATCCGAGATGGCCGCCGCTCAAAATTATGATAACTACATTATGGGTATCGAATCCGAGGTTCTCGAGGGTGCATAGAACGATTTTGTGATCATTTTTCAAATCGAAGATAGCCGCCGCTTTAAACTATGATAACTACATTATGGGTATCGTATCCGAGGTTGTCGAGGGTGCTGAGAACGATTTTGTGATCATTTTTGAAATCCAAGATGGCCGCCGCTCAAAAGTATGATAACTACATTATGGGTATCGTATCCGGGGTTCTCGAGGGTGCTGAGAATGATTTTGTGATCATTTTTCTAATTCAAGATGGCCGCCGCACAAAATTATGTTTTCAGCAATATGGATATCGTGTCCGAGGTTCACGAGGGTGCAGAAAACAATTTTGGGATCACTTTTAAATCCGAGATGGCCGCCGTTCAAAATTATGATAACTAGATTATGGGTTTCGTATCCTAGGTTCTCGAGGGTGCTGAGAACGATTTTGTAATCATTTTTCTAATCCAATATGGCCGCCGCACAAAATTATGATTTCAGCAATATGGATATCGTACCGGAGTTTCTCGAGGGTGTAGAGAACAATTCTGTGATCATTTTTGAAATCCAAGAGGGCTGCCGCAACCAATTATGTTTTCCGCAAAATGGATATCGTGTCCGAGGTTCTCGAGGGTGCAGAAAACACTTTTGGGATCATTTTTAAATCCGAGATGGCCGCCGCTCAAAATTATGATAACTACATTATGGGTATCGTATCCGAGGTTCTCGAGGGTGCAGAGAACGATTTTGAGATCTTTTTTCAAATCGAAGATAGCCGCCGCTTAAAAGTATGATAACTACATTATGGGTATCGTATCCGAGGTTGTCGAGGGTGCTGAGAACGATTTTGTGAACATTTTTTAAATCCAAGATGGCCGCCACTCAAAAGTATGATAACTACATTATGGGTATCGTATCCGAGGTTCTCGAGGGTGCTGAGAATTATTTTGTGATCATTTTCTAATCCAAGATGGCCGCCGCACAAAATTATGTTTTCAGCAATATGGATATCGTGTCCGTGGTTCTCGAGGGTGCAGGAAACAATTTTGGGACCATTTTTAAATCCGAGATGGCCGCCGCTCAAAAGTATGATAACTAGCTTATGGGTATCGTATCCTAGGTTCTCGAGGGTGCTGAGAACGATTTAGTTATCATTTTTCTAATCCAAGATGGCCGCCGCACAAAATTATGATTTCATCAATATGGATATCGTACCCGAGGTTCTCGAGGGTGCAGAGAACGATTGGGTGATTATTTTTCAAATCCTAGATGGCCGCCGCTCAAAAGTATGATAACTACATTATGGGTATCGTATCCTAGGTTCTCGAGGGTGCTGAGAATGATTTTGTAATAATTTTTCAAATCGAAGATAGCCGCCGCTTTAAACTATGATAACTACATTATGGGTATCGTATCCGAGGTTGTCGAGGGTGCTGAGAACGATTTTGTGATCATTTTTGAAATCCAAGATGGCCGCCGCTCAAAAGTATGATTACTACATTATGGGTATCGTATTCGGGGTTCTCGAGGGTGCTGAGAATGATTTTGTGATCATTTATGAAATCCAAGATGGCCGCCACTCAAAAGTATGATAACTACATTATGGGTATCTTATCCGAGGTTCTCGAGGGTGCTGAGAATGATTTTGTGATCATTTTCTTATCCAAGTTGGCCGCCGCACAAAATTATGTTTTCAGCAATATGGATATCGTATCCGAGGTTCTCGAGAGTGCACAGAACGATTTTGTGTTCATTTTTGAAATCCAAGATGGCCGCCGCTCAAAATTATGATAACTTCTGTATGGGTATCGTATCCGAGGTTCTCGAGGGTGCAGAGAACGATTTTGAGATCATTTTTCAAATCGAAGATAGCCGCCGCTTAAAAGTATGATAACTACATTATGGGTATCGTATCCTAGGTTCTCGAGGGTGCTGAGAATGATTTTGTAATAATTTTTCAAATCGAAGATAGCCGCCGCTTTAAACTATGATAACTACATTATGGGTATCGTATCCGAGGTTGTCGAGGGTGCTGAGAACGATTTTGTGATCATTTTTGAAATCCAAGATGGCCGCCGCTCAAAAGTATGATTACTACATTATGGGTATCGTATTCGGGGTTCTCGAGGGTGCTGAGAATGATTTTGTGATCATTTATGAAATCCAAGATGGCCGCCACTCAAAAGTATGATAACTACATTATGGGTATCTTATCCGAGGTTCTCGAGGGTGCTGAGAATGATTTTGTGATCATTTTCTTATCCAAGTTGGCCGCCGCACAAAATTATGTTTTCAGCAATATGGATATCGTATCCGAGGTTCTCGAGAGTGCACAGAACGATTTTGTGTTCATTTTTGAAATCCAAGATGGCCGCCGCTCAAAATTATGATAACTTCTGTATGGGTATCGTATCCGAGGTTCTCGAGGGTGCAGAGAACGATTTTGAGATCATTTTTCAAATCGAAGATAGCCGCCGCTTAAAAGTATGATAACTACATTATGGGTATCGTATCCGAGGTTGTCGAGGGTGCTGAGAACGATTTTGTGATCATTTATGAAATCCAAGATGGCCGCCACTCAAAAGTATGATAACTACATTATGGGTATCGTATCCGAGGTTCTCGAGGGTGCTGAGAATTATTTTGTGATCATTTTCTAATCCAAGATGGCCGCCGCACAAAATTATGTTTTCAGCAATATGGATATCGTGTCCGTGGTTCTCGAGGGTGCAGGAAACAATTTTGGGACCATTTTTAAATCCGAGATGGCCGCCGCTCAAAAGTATGATAACTAGCTTATGGGTATCGTATCCTAGGTTCTCGAGGGTGCTGAGAACGATTTAGTAATCATTTTTCTAATCCAAGATGGCCGCCGCACAAAATTATGATTTCATCAATATGGATATCGTACCCGAGGTTCTCGAGGGTGCAGAGAACGATTGGGTGATTATTATTCAGATCCAAGATGGCCGCCGCTCAAAAGTATGATAACTACATTATGGGTATCGTATCCTAGGTTCTCGAGGGTGCTGAGAATGATTTTGTAATAATTTTTCAAATCGAAGATAGCCGCCGCTTTAAACTATGATAACTACATTATGCTGAGAACGATTTTGTGATCATTTTTGAAATCCAAGATGGCCGCCGCTCAAAAGTATGATGACTACATTATGGGTATCGTATCCGGGGTTCTCGAGGGTGCCGAGAATGATTTTGTGATCATTTATGAAATCCAAGATGGCCGCCACTCAAAAGTATGATAACTACATTATGGGTATCTTATCCGAGGTTCTCGAGGGTGCTGAGAATGATTTTGTGATCATTTTCTAATCCAAGTTGGCCGCCGCACAAAATTATGATTTCAGCAATATGGATATCGTACTTGAGGTTCTCGAGGGTGCAGAACACGATTTGGTGATTATTTTTCAAATCCAAGATGGCCGCCGCTCAAAATTATGATTTTAGAAATATGGATATCGTGTCCGAGGTTCTCGAGGGTGCTGAGAACGATTTTGTGATCATTTATGAAATCCAAGATGGCCGCCACCCAAAAGTATGATAACTACATTATGGGTATCGTATCCAAGGTTCTCGAGGGTGCTGAGAACGATTTTGTAATCATTTTTCTTATCCAAGATGGCCGCTGCACAAAATTATGATTTCAGCAATATGGATATCGTACCCGAGTTTCTCGAGGGTGCAGAGAATGATTTGGTGATTATTTTTCAAATCCAAGATGGCCGCCGCTCAAAATTATGATTTTAGAAATATGGATATCGTGTCCGAGGTTTTCGAGGGTGCAGAGAACAATTCTGCGATCATTTTAGAAATACAAGAGGGCTGCCGCAAACCATTATGTTTTCAGCAATATGGATATCGTGTCCGAGGTTCTCGAGGGTGCAGAAAACAATTTTCGGATCATTTTTAAAACCGAGATGGCCGCCACTCAAAAGTATGATAACTAGATTATGGGTATCGTATCCGAGGTTTTTGAGGATGCAGAGAACGATTTGGTGATCATTTTTCAAATCTAAGATGGCCGCCGCACAAAATTATGATTTTAGCAATATGGATATCGTGTCCGAGGTTCTCGAAGGTGCAGAAACCATTTTGGGATCATTTTTAAATCCGTGATGGCCGCCGTGCAAGATTATGATCACAAAAATATGGGTATCGTATCAGAGGTTCTCGAGAGTGCACAGAACGATTTTGTGATCATTTTTGAAATCCAAGATGGCCGCCGCTCAAAATTATGATAACTACATTATGGGTATCGTATCCGAGAATCTCGAGGGTGCAGAGAACGATTTTGAGATCATTTTTCAAATCAAAGATAGCCGCCGCTTAAAAGTATAATAACTACATTATGGTTATCGTATCCGAGGTTGTCGAGGGTGCTGAGAACGATTTTGTGATCATTTATTAAATCCAAGATGGCCGGCACTCAAAAGTATGATAACTACATTATGGGTATCGTATCCGAGGTTCTCGAGGGTGCTGAGAATTATTTTGTGATCATTTTCTA
The DNA here is from genome assembly GCF_905404315.1 of Leptidea sinapis. Lineage (NCBI taxonomy): Eukaryota > Metazoa > Arthropoda > Insecta > Lepidoptera > Pieridae > Leptidea > Leptidea sinapis. The sequence continues at coordinate 14,025,566 of NC_066283.1, read as the reverse complement.
ATCCAAGATGGCCGCCGCACAAAATTATGTTTTCAGCAATATGGATATCGTGTCCGTGGTTCTCGAGGGTGCAGGAAACAATTTTGGGACCATTTTTAAATCCGAGATGGCCGCCGTTCAAAAGTATGATAACTAGCTTATGGGTATCGTATCCTAGGTTCTCGAGGGTGCTGAGAACGATTTAGTAATCATTTTTCTAATCCAAGATGGCCGCCGCACAAAATTATGATTTCATCAATATGGATATCGTACCCGAGGTTCTCGAGGGTGCAGAGAACGATTTGGTGATTATTTTTTATATCCAAGATGGCCGCCGCTCAAAATTATGATTTTAGAAATATGGATATCGTGTCCGAGGTTCTCGTTGGTGCAGAAAACAATTTTGGGATCATTTTTAAATCCGAGATGGCCGCCGCTCAAAAGTATATGATAACTAGATTATGGGTATCGTATTCGAGGTTTTCGAGGATGCAGAGAACGATTTGGTGATCATTTTATCAAATCTTAGATGGCCGCCGCACAAAATTATGATTTTAGCAATATGGATATCGTGTCCGAGGTTCTCGAGGGTGCAGAAAACAATTTTGGAATCATTTTTAAATCCGAGATGGTCGCCACTCAAAAGTATGATAACTAGATTATGGGTATCGTATTCGAGGTTTTCGAGGATGCAGAGAACGATTTGGTGATCATTTTTCAATTCTAAGATGGCCGCTGCACAAAATTATGATTTTAGCATTATGGATATCGTGTCCGAGGTTCTCGAGGGTGCAGAAAACAATTTTGGAATCATTTTTAAATGCGAGATGGCCGCCGCTCAATAGTATGATAACTAGATTATGGGTATCGTATCCAAGGTGTCCGATGATGCAAAGAACGATTTGGTGATCATTTTTTAAATCTTAGATGGCCGCCGCACAAAATTATGATTTTAGCAATATGGATATCGTGTCCGAGGTTCTCGAGCGTGCAGAAAACAAATTTGGGATCATTTTTAAAACCGAGATGGCCGCCGTGCAAGATTATGATCACAAAAATATGGGTATCGTATCCGAGGTTCTCGAGAGTGCACAGAACGATTTTGTGTTCATTTATGAAATCCAAGATGGCCGCCGCTCAAAATTATGATAACTTCTTTATGGGTATCGTATCCGAGAATCTCGAGGGTGCAGAGAACGATTTTGAGATCATTTTTCAAATCGAAGATAGCCGCCGCTTAAAAGTATGATAACTACATTATGGGTATCGTATCCGAGGTTGTCGAGGGTGCTGAGAACGATTTTGTGATCATTTATGAAATCCAAGATGGCCGCCACTCAAAAGTATGATAACTACATTATGGGTATCGTATCCGAGGTTCTCGAGGGTGCTGAGAATTATTTTGTGATCATTTTCTAATCCAAGATGGCCGCCGCACAAAATTATGTTTTCAGCAATATGGATATCGTGTCCGTGGTTCTCGAGGGTGCAGGAAACAATTTTGGGACCATTTTTAAATCCGAGATGGCCGCCGTTCAAAATTATGATAACTACATTATGGGTATCGTATCCTAGGTTCTCGAGGGTGCTGAGACCGATTTTGTAATCATTTTTCTTATCCAAGATGGCCGCCGCAAAAAATTATGATTTCAGCAATATGGATATCGTACCTGAGGTTCTCGAGGGTGCAGGAAACAATTTTGGGATCATTTTTAAATCCGAGATGGCCGCCGCTCAAAATTATGATAACTACATTATGGGTATCGAATCCGAGGTTCTCGAGGGTGCATAGAACGATTTTGTGATCATTTTTCAAATCGAAGATAGCCGCCGCTTTAAACTATGATAACTACATTATGGGTATCGTATCCGAGGTTCTCGAGGGTGCTGAGAACGATTTTGTGATCATTTTTGAAATCCAAGATGGCCGCCGCTCAAAAGTATGATAACTACATTATGGGTATCGTATCCGGGGTTCTCGAGGGTGCTGAGAATGATTTTGTGATCATTTTTCTAATCCAAGATGGCCGCCGCACAAAATTATGTTTTCAGCAATATGGATATCGTGTCCGAGGTTCACGAGGGTGCAGAAAACAATTTTGGGATCATTTTTAAATCCGAGATGGCCGCCGTTCAAAATTATGATAACTAGATTATGGGTTTCGTATCCTAGGTTCTCGAGGGTGCTGAGAACGATTTTGTAATCATTTTTCTAATCCAATATGGCCGCCGCACAAAATTATGATTTCAGCAATATGGATATCGTACCTGAGGTTCTCGAGGGTGCAGGAAACAATTTTGGGATCATTTTTAAATCCGAGATGGCCGCCGCTCAAAATTATGATAACTACATTATGGGTATCGAATCCGAGGTTCTCGAGGGTGCATAGAACGATTTTGTGATCATTTTTCAAATCGAAGATAGCCGCCGCTTTAAACTATGATAACTACATTATGGGTATCGTATCCGAGGTTGTCGAGGGTGCTGAGAACGATTTTGTGATCATTTTTGAAATCCAAGATGGCCGCCGCTCAAAAGTATGATAACTACATTATGGGTATCGTATCCGGGGTTCTCGAGGGTGCTGAGAATGATTTTGTGATCATTTTTCTAATCCAAGATGGCCGCCGCACAAAATTATGATTTCAGCAATATGGATATCGTGTCCGAGGTTCACGAGGGTGCAGAAAACAATTTTGGGATCATTTTTAAATCCGAGATGGCCGCCGTTCAAAATTATGATAACTAGATTATGGGTTTCGTATCCTAGGTTCTCGAGGGTGCTGAAAACGATTTTGTAATCATTTTTCTAATCCAATATGGCCGCCGCACAAAATTATGATTTCAGCAATATGGATATCGTACCGGAGTTTCTCGAGGGTGTAGAGAACAATTCTGTGATCATTTTTGAAATCCAAGAGGGCTGCCGCAACCAATTATGTTTTCCGCAAAATGGATATCGTGTCCGAGGTTCTCGAGGGTGCAGAAAACACTTTTGGGATCATTTTTAAATCCGAGATGGCCGCCGCTCAAAATTATGATAACTACATTATGGGTATCGTATCCGAGGTTCTCGAGGGTGCAGAGAACGATTTTGAGATCATTTTTCAAATCGAAGATAGCCGCCGCTTAAAAGTATGATAACTACATTATGGGTATCGTATCCGAGGTTGTCGAGGGTGCTGAGAACGATTTTGTGATCATTTTTGAAATCCAAGATGGCCGCCACTCAAAAGTATGATAACTACATTATGGGTATCGTATCCGAGGTTCTCGAGGGTGCTGAGAATTATTTTGTGATCATTTTCTAATCCAAGATGGCCGCCGCACAAAATTATGTTTTCAGCAATATGGATATCGTGTCCGTGGTTCTCGAGGGTGCAGGAAACAATTTTGGGACCATTTTTAAATCCGAGATGGCCGCCGCTCAAAAGTATGATAACTAGCTTATGGGTATCGTATCCTAGGTTCTCGAGGGTGCTGAGAACTATTTAGTTATCATTTTTCTAATCCAAGATGGCCGCCGCACAAAATTATGATTTCATCAATATGGATATCGTACCCGAGGTTCTCGAGGGTGCAGAGAACGATTGGGTGATTATTTTTCAAATCCTAGATGGCCGCCGCTCAAAAGTATGATAACTACATTATGGGTATCGTATCCTAGGTTCTCGAGGGTGCTGTGAATGATTTTGTAATAATTTTTCAAATCGAAGATAGCCGCCGCTTTAAACTATGATAACTACATTATGGGTATCGTATCCGAGGTTGTCGAGGGTGCTGAGAACGATTTTGTGATCATTTTTGAAATCCAAGATGGCCGCCGCTCAAAAGTATGATTACTACATTATGGGTATCGTATTCGGGGTTCTCGAGGGTGCTGAGAATGATTTTGTGATCATTTATGAAATCCAAGATGGCCGCCACTCAAAAGTATGATAACTACATTATGGGTATCTTATCCGAGGTTCTCGAGGGTGCTGAGAATGATTTTGTGATCATTTTCTTATCCAAGTTGGCCGCCGCACAAAATTATGTTTTCAGCAATATGGATATCGTGTCCGAGGTTCTCGAGGGTGCTGAGAATGATTTTGTGATCATTTTTAAATCTGAGATGGCCGCCGCTCAAAATTATGATAACTACATTATGGGTATCGTATCCGAGGTTCTCGAGGGTGCAGAGAACGATTTTGTGATCATTTTTCAAATCGAAGATAGCCGCCGCTTTAAACTATGATAACTACATTATGGGTATCGTATCCGAGGTTCTCGAGGGTGCTGAGAAAGATTTTGTGATCATTTTTGAAATCCAAGATGGCCGCCGCTCAAAAGTATGACAACTACATTATGGGTATCGTATCCGAGGTTCTTGAGGGTGCTGAGAATGATTTTGTGATCATTTTTCTTATCCAAGATGGCCGCTGCACAAAATCATGATTTCAGCAATATGGATATCGTGTCCGAGGTTTACGAGGGTGCAGAAAACAATTTTGGGATCATTTTAAAATCCGAGATGGCTGCCGCTCAAAATTATGATAACTAGATTATGGGTATCGTATCCTAGGTTCTCGAGGGTGCTGAGAACGATTTTGTAATCATTTTTCTAATCCAATATGGCCGCCGCACAAAATTATGATTTCAGCAATAAGGATATCGTACCGGAGTTTCTCGAGGGTGTAGAGAACAATTCTGTGATCATTTTTGAAATCCAAGAGTGCTGCCGCAACCAATTATGTTTTCCGCAAAATGGATATCGTGTCCGAGGTTCTCGAGGGTGCAGAAAACACTTTTGGGATCATTTTTAAATCCGAGATGGCCGCCGCTCATAATTATGATAACTACATTATGGGTATCGTATCCGAGGTTGTCGAGGGTGCTGAGAACGATTTTGTGATCATTTTTGAAATCCAAGATGGCCGCCACTCAAAAGTATGATAACTACATTATGGGTATCGTATCCGAGGTTCTCGAGGGTGCAGAGAACGATTTTGAGATCATTTTTCAAATCGAAGATAGCTGCCGCTTAAAAGTATGATAACTACATTATGGGTATCGTATCTGAGGTTGTCGAGGGTGCTGAGAACGATTTTGTGATCATTTTTGAAATCCAAGATGGCCGCCACTCAAAAGTATGATAACTACATTATGGGTATCGTATCCGAGGTTCTCGAGGGTGCTGAGAATTATTTTGTGATCATTTTCTAATCCAAGATGGCCGCCGCACAAAATTATGTTTTCAGCAATATGGATATCGTGTCCGTGGTTCTCGAGGGTGCAGGAAACAATTTTGGGACCATTTTTAAATCCGAGATGGCCGCCGCTCAAAAGTGTGATAACTAGCTTATGGGTATCGTATCCTAGGTTCTCGAGGGTGCTGAGAACGATTTAGTTATCATTTTTCTAATCCAAGATGGCCGCCGCACAAAATTATGATTTCATCAATATGGATATCGTACCCGAGGTTCTCGAGGGTGCAGAGAACGATTGGGTGATTATTTTTCAAATCCAAGATGGCCGCCGCTCAAAAGTATGATAACTACATTATGGGTATCGTATCCTAGGTTCTCGAGGGTGCTAAGAATGATTTTGTAATAATTTTTCAAATCGAAGATAGCCGCCGCTTTAAACTATGATAACTTCATTATGGGTATCGTATCCGAGGTTGTCGAGGGTCCTGAGAACGATTTTGTGATCATTTTTGAAATCCAAGATGGCCGCCGCTCAAAAGTATGATATCTACATTATGGGTATCGTATTCGGGGTTCTCGAGGGTGCTGAGAATGATTTTGTGATCATTTATGAAATCCAAAATGGCCGCCACTCAAAAGTATGATAACTACATTATGGGTATCTTATCCGAGGTTCTCGAGGGTGTTGAGAATGATTTTGTGATCATTTTCTTATCCAAGTTGGCCGCCGCACAAAATTATGTTTTCAGCAATATGGATATCGTGTCCGAGGTTCTCGAGGGTGCTGAGAATGATTTTGTGATCATTTTTAAATCTGAGATGGCCGCCGCTCAAAATTATGATAACTACATTATGGGTATCGTATCCGAGGTTCTCGAGGGTGCAGAGAACGATTTTGTGATCATTTTTCAAATCGAAGATAGCCGCCGCTTTAAACTATGATAACTACATTATGAGTATCGTATCCGAGGTTCTCGAGGGTGCTGAGAAAGATTTTGTGATCATTTTTGAAATCCAAGATGGCCGCCGCTCAAAAGTATGACAACTACATTATGGGTATCGTATCCGAGGTTCTTGAGGGTGCTGAGAATGATTTTGTGATCATTTTTCTTATCCAAGATGGCCGCTGCACAAAATTATGATTTCAGCAATATGGATATCGTGTCCGAGGTTTACGAGGGTGCAGAAAACAATTTTGGGATCATTTTTAAATCCGAGATGGCTGCCGCTCAAAATTATGATAACTAGATTATGGGTATCGTATCCTAGGTTCTCGAGGGTGCTGAGAACGATTTTGTAATCATTTTTCTAATCCAATATGGCCGCCGCACAAAATTATGATTTCAGCAATATGGATATCGTACCGGAGTTTCTCGAGGGTGTAGAGAACAATTTTGTGATCATTTTTGAAATCCAAGAGGGCTGCCGCAACCAATTATGTTTTCCGCAAAATGGATATCGTGTCTGAGGTTCTCGAGGGTGCAGAAAACACTTTTGGGATCATTTTTAAATCCGAGATGGCCGCCGCTCAAAATTATGATAACATCTTTATGGGTGTCGTATCCGAGGTTCTCGAGGGTGCAGAGAACGATTTTGAGATCATTTTTCAAATCGAAGATAGCCGCCGCTTAAAAGTATGATAACTACATTATGGGTATCGTATCCGAGGTTGTCGAGGGTGCTGAGAACGATTTTGTGATCATTTATGAAATCCAAGATGGCCGCCACTCAAAAGTATGATAACTACATTATGGGTATCGTATCCGAGGTTCTTGAGGGTGCTGAGAATTATTTTGTGATCATTTTCTAATCCAAGATGGCCGCCGCATAAAATTATGTTTTCAGCAATATGGATATCGTGTCCGTGGTTCTCGAGGGTGCAGGAAACAATTTTGGGACCATTTTTAAATCCGAGATGGCCGCCGCTCAAAAGTATGATAACTAGCTTATGGGTATCGAATCCTAGGTTCTCGAGGGTGCTGAGAACGATTTAGTTATCATTTTTCTAATCCAAGATGGCCGCCGCACAAAATTATGATTTCATCAATATGGATATCGTACCCGAGGTTCTCGAGGGTGCAGAGAACGATTTGGTGATTATTTTTCAAATCCAAGATGGCCGCCGCTCAAAAGTATGATAACTACATTATGGGTATCGTATCCTAGGTTCTCGAGGGTGCTGAGAATGATTTTGTAATAATTTTTCAAATCGAAGATAGCCGCCGCTTTAAACTATGATAACTACATTATGGGTATCGTATCCGAGGTTGTCGAGGGTGCTGAGAACGATTTTGTGATCATTTTTGAAATCCAAGATGGCCGCCGCTCAAAAGTATGATTACTACATTATGGGTATCGTATCCGGGGTTCTCGAGGGTGCTGAGAATGATTTTGTGATCATTTATGAAATCCAAGATGGCCGCCACTCAAAAGTATGATAACTACATTATGGGTATCTTATCCGAGGTTCTCGAGGGTGCTGAGAATGATTTTGTGATCATTTTCTAATCCAAGTTGGCCGCCGCACAAAATTATGTTTTCAGCAATATGGATATCGTGTCCGAGGTTCTCGAGGGTGCTGAGAATGATTTTGTGGTCATTTTTAAATCTGAGATGGCCGCCGCTCAAAATTATGATAACTACATTATGGGTATCGTATCCGAGGTTCTCGAGGGTGCAGAAAACGATTTTGTGATCATTTTTCAAATCGAAGATAGCCGCCGCTTTAAACTATGATAACTACATTATGGGTATCGTATCCGAGGTTCTCGAGGGTGCTGAGAAAGATTTTGTGATCATTTTTGAAATCCAAGATGGCCGCCGCTCAAAAGTATGATAACTACATTATGGGAATCGTATCCGAGGTTCTCGAGGTTGCTGAGAATGATTTTGTGATCATTTTTCTTATCCAAGATGGCCGCTGCACAAAATTATGATTTCAGCAATATGGATATCGTACTTGAGGTTCTCGAGGGTGCAGAACACGATTTGGTGATTATTTTTCAAATCCAAGATGGCCGCCGCTCAAAATTATGATTTTAGAAATATGGATATCGTGTCCGAGGTTCTCGAGGGTGCTGAGAACGATTTTGTGATCATTTATGAAATCCAAGATGGCCGCCACACAAAAGTATGATAACTACATTATGGGTATCGTATCCGAGGTTCTCGAGGGTGCTGAGAACGATTTAGTAATAATTTTTCTAATCCAAGATGGCAGCCGCACAAAATTATGATTTCATCAATATGGATATCGTACCCGAGGTTCTCGAGGGTGCAGAGAATGATTTGGTGATTATTTTTTAAATCCATGATGGCCGCCGCACAAAATTTTGATTTTAGCAATATGGATATCGTATCCGAAGTTCTCGAGGGTGCAGAGGAAAATTCTGTGATCATTTTTGAAATCAAAGAGGGCTGCCACAAACAATTATGTTTTCCGCAAAATGGATATCGTGTCCGAGGTTCTTGAGGGTGCAGAAAACACTTTTGGGATCATTTTTAAATCCGAGATGGCCGCCGCTCAAAAGTATGATAACTAGATTATGGGTATCGTATCGGAGTTTTTCGAGGGTGCTGAGAACGATTTTGTGATCATTTTTCAAATCCAAGATGGCCGCCGTGCAAGATTATGATCACAAAAATATGGGTATCCGAGGTTCTCGAGAGTGCTCATAACGATTTTGTGATAATTTTTCTAATCCAAGATGGCCGCCGCACAAAGTTATGTTTTCAGCAATATGGTTATCGTGTCCGAGGTTCTCGAGGGTGCTGAGAATGATTTTGTGATCATTTTCTTATCCAAGATGGCCGCCGCACAAAATTATGTTTTCAGCAATATGGATATCGTGTCCGTGGTTCTCGAGGGTGCAGGAAACAATTTTGGGATCATTTTTAAATCCGAGATGGCCGCCGCTCAAAAGTATGATAACTACATTATGGGTATCGTATCCTAGGTTCTCGAGGGTGCTGAGAATGATTTTGTAATAATTTTTCTAACCCAAGATGGCCGCCGCAAAAAATTATGATTTCAGCAATATGGATATCGTACCTGAGGTTCTCGAGGGTGCAGGAAACAATTTTGGGATCATTTTTAAATCCGAAATGGCCGCCGCTCAAAATTATGATAACTACATTATGGGTATCGAATCCGAGGTTCTCGAGGGTGCATAGAACGATTTTGTGATCATTTTTCAAATCGAAGATAGGCGCCGCTTTAAACTATGATAACTACATTATGGGTATCGTATCCGAGGTTGTCGAGGGTGCTGAGAACGATTTTGTGATCATTTTTGAAATCCAAGATGGCCGCCGCTCAAAAGTATGATAACTACATTATGGGTATCGTATCCGGGGTTCTCGAGGGTGCTGAGAATGATTTTTTGATCATTTTTCTAATCCAAGATGGCCGCCGCACAAAATTATGTTTTCAGCAATATGGATATCGTGTCCGAGGTTCACGAGGGTGCAGAAAACACTTTTGGGATCATTTTTAAATCCGAGATGGCCGCCGCTCAAAATTATGATAACTACATTATGGGTATCGAATCCGAGGTTCTCGAGGGTGCATAGAACGATTTTGTGATCATTTTTCAAATCGAAGATAGGCGCCGCTTTAAACTATGATAACTACATTATGGGTATCGTATCCGAGGTTGTCGAGGGTGCTGAGAACGATTTTGTGATCATTTTTGAAATCCAAGATGGCCGCCGCTCAAAAGTATGATAACTAGATTATGGGTATCGTATCCTAGGTTCTCGAGGGTGCTGAGAACGATTTTGTAATCATTTTTCTAATCCAATATGGCCGCCGCAAAAAATAATGATTTCAGCAATATGGATATCGTACCGGAGTTTCTCGAGGGTGTAGAGAACAATTCTGTGATCATTTTTGAAATCCAAGAGGGCTGCTGCAACCAATTATGTTTTCCGCAAAATGGATATCGTGTCCGAGGTTCTCGAGGGTGCAGAAAACACTTTTGGGATCATTTTTAAATCCGAGATGGCCACCGCTCAAAAGTATGATAACTAGATTATGGGTATCGTATCCGAGTTTTTCGAGGGTGCTGAGAACGATTTTGTGATCATTTTTCAAATCCAAGATGGCCGCCGTGCAAGATTATGATCACAAAAATATGGGTATCGTATCCGAGGTTCTCGAGAGTGCACATAACGATTTTGTGATCATTTTCTAATTCAAGATGGCCGCCGCACAAAATTATGTTTTCAGCAATATGGATATCGTGTCCGTGGTTCTCGAGGGTGCAGGAAACAATTTTGGGATCAATTTTAAATCCGAGATGACCGTCGTTCAAAAGTATGATAACTAGATTATGGGTATCGTATCCGAGGTTCTCGAGGGTGCTGAGAACGATTTTGTAATCATTTTTCTAATCCAAGATGGCCGCCGCAAAAAAATATGATTTCAGCAATATGGATATCGTACACGAGGTTCTCGAGGGTGCACAGAACAATTCTGTGATCATTTTTGAAATCCAAGAGGGCTGCCGCAAACAATTATGTTTTCCGCAATATGTATATCGTGTCCGAGTTTCTCGAGGGTGCAGAGAACAAATCTATGATCACTTTTGAAATCCAAGAGGGCTGCCGCAAACAATTATGTTTTCAGCAATATGTATATCGTGTCCGAGGTTCTCGAAGGTGCAGAAAACAATTTTGGGATTATTTTCTAATCCGAGATGGCCGCCGCTCAAAATTATGATAACTACATTATGGGTATCAGAGGTTCTCGAGGTTGCAGAGAACGATTTTGTGATCATTTTTCAAATCCAAGATGGCCGCTTCTCAAAAGTATGATTACTAAATTATGGGTATCGTATCCGAGGTTCTCGAGGGTATTGAGAACGATTTTGTGATCATTTTTCAAATCCAAGTGGGCCGCCGTGCAAGATTATGATTTCAGCAATATGGATATCGTGTCCGAGGTTCTCGAGGGTGCAGAAAACAATTTTGGGATGATTTTTAAATCCGAGATGGCCGCTGCTCAAAAGTATGATAACTTGATTATGGGTATCGTATCCTAGGTTCTCGAGGGTGCTGAGAACGATTTTGTAATCATTTTTCTAATCCAAGATGGCCGCCGCACAAAATTATGATTTCAGCAATATGGATATCGTACCGGAGGTTCTCGAGGGTGCAGAGAACAATTCTGTGATCATTTTTGAAATCCAAGAGGGCTGCCGCAAACAATTATTTTTTCCGCAATATGGATATCGTGTCCGAGGTTCTCGCGGGTGCAGAAAACAATTTTTGGATCATTTTTAAATCCGAGATGGCCGCCGCTCAAAAGTATGATAACTAGATTATGGGTATCGTATTCGAGTTTTTTGAGGGTGCTGAGATCGATTTTGTGATCATTTTTCAAATCCAAGATGGCCGCCGTGCAAGATTATGATCACAAAAATATGGGTATCGTACCCGAGGTTCTCGAGAGCGCACATAACGATTTTGTGATCATTTTGAAATCCAAGATGGTCGCCGCTCATAATTATGATAACTACATTATGGATATCGCATCCGAGGTTCTCGAGGGTGCTGAGAACGATTTTGTGATCATTTTTCTAATCCAAGATGGCCGCCGCACAAAATTATGTTTTCAGCAATATGGATATCGTGTCAAAGGTTCTTGAGGGTGCAGAAAACAATTTTGGGATCATTTTTAAATCCGAGATGGCCGCCGCTCAAAAGTATGATAACTAAATTATGGTTATCGTATCCTAGCTTCTCGAGGGCGCTGAGAACGATTTTGTTATCATTTTTCTAATCCAAGATGGCCGCCGCACAAAATTATGTTTTCAGCAATATGGATATCGTGTCCGAGGTTCACGAGGGTGCAGAAAACAATTTTGGGATCATTTTTGAATCCGAGATGGCCGCTGCTCAAAAGTATGATAACTTAATTATGGGTATCGTATCCTAGGTTCTCGAGGGTGCTGAGAACGATTTGGTGATTATTTTTCAAATCCAAGATGGCCGCCGCTCAAAATTATGATTTTAGAAATATGGATATCGTGTCCAAGGTTCTCGAGGGTGCAGAAAACTATTTTGGGATCGTTTTTAAAACCGAGATGGCCGCCGCTCAAAAGTATGATAACTAGATTATGGGTATCGTATCCGAGGTTTTCGAGGATGCAGAGAACGATTTGGTGATCATTTTTAAATCCGAGATGGCCGCCGTGCAAGATTATGATCACAAAAATATGGGTATCGTATCCGAGGTTGTCGAGAGTGCACAGCACGATTTTGTGATCATTTTTGAAATCCAAGATGGCCGCTGCTCAAAATTATGATAACTACATTATGGGTATCGTATCCGAGGTTCTCGAGGGTGCAGAGAACGATTTTGAGATCATTTTTCAAATCGAAGATAGCCGCCGCATAAAAGTATGATAACTACAATATGGGTATCGTCTCCGAGGTTCTCGAGGGTGCAGAAAACAATTTTGGGATCATTTTTAAATCCTAGATGGACGCCGCTCAAAAGTATGATAATTTTATTATGGGTATCGAATCCTAGGTTCTCGAGGTTGCAGAGAACGATTTTGTGATCATTTATCAAATCCAAGATAGCCGCCGCTCAAAAGTATGACAACTACATTATGGGTATCGTATCCGAGGTTCTCGAGGGTGCTGAGAACGATTTTGTGATCATTTTTGCAAATCCAAGAGGGCCGCCATGCAAGATTATGATCACAAAAATATGGGTATCGTATCCGAGGTTCTTGAGAGTGCTGAGAACGATTTTGTAATCATTATTCAAATCCTATATGGCCGCCGCTCAAAAGTATGATAACTACATTATGGGTATCGTATCCGAGGTTCTCGAGGGTGCTGAGAACGATTTAGTTATCATTTTTCTAATCCAAGATGGCCGCCGCACAAAATAATGATTTCATCAATATGGATATCGTACCCGAGGTTCTCGAGGGTGCAGAGAACGATTTGGTGATTATTTTTCAAATCCAAGATGGCCGCCACACAAAATTATGATTTTATAAATATGGATATCGTGTCCGAGGTTCTCGAGCGTGCAGAAAACAATTTTGGGATCATTTTTATATCCTAGATGGCTGCCGTTCAAAAGTATGATAACTAGATTATGGGTATCGTATCCGAGAATCTCGAGGGTGCAGATAACGATTTTGAGATCATTTTTCAAATCGAAGATAGCCGCCGCTTTAAACTATGATAACTACATTATGGGTATCGTATCCGAGGTTGTCGAGGGTGCTGAGAACGATTTTGTGATCATTTTTGAAATCCAAGATGGCCGCCGCTCAAAAGTATGATAACTACATTATGGGTATCGTATCCGGGGTTCTCGAGGGTGCTGAGAATGATTTTGTGATCATTTTTCTAATCCAAGATGGCCGCCGCACAAAATTATGTTTTCAGCAATATGGATATCGTGTCCGAGGTTCACGAGGGTGCAGAAAACAATTTTGGGATCATTTTTAAATCCGAGATGGCCGCCGCTCAAAATTATGATAACTTGATTATGGGTATCGTATCCTAGGTTCTCGAGGGTGCAGAGAACGATTTTGTAATCATTTTTCTAATCCAATATGGCCGCCGCACAAAATTATGATTTCAGCAATATGGATATCGTACCGGAGTTTCTCGAGGGTGTAGAGAACAATTCTGTGATCATTTTTGAAATCCAAGAGGGCTGCCGCAACCAATTATGTTTTCCGCAAAATGGATATCGTATCCGAGGTTCTCGAGGGTGCAGAAAACACTTTTGGGATCATTTTTAAATCCGAGATGGCCGCTGCTCAAAAGTATGATAACTAGATTATGGGTATCGTATCCGAGGTTCTCGAGGGTGCTGAGAACGATTTTGTAATCATTTTTCTAATCCAAGATGGCCGCCGCAAAACAATATGATTTCAGCAATATGGATATCGTACCCGAGGTTCTCGAGGGTGCACAGAACAATTCTGTGATCATTTTTGAAATCCAAGAGGGCTGCCGCAAACAATTATGTTTTCCGCAATATGTATATCGTGTCCGAGTTTCTCGAGGGTACAGAGAACAAATCTATGATCATTTTTGAAATCCAAGAGGGCTGCCGCAAACAATTATGTTTTCAGCAATATGTATATCGTGTCCGAGGTTCTCGAAGGTGCAGAAAACAATTTTGGGATAATTTTTAAATCCGAGATGGCCGCCGCTCAAAATTATGATAACTACATTATGGGTATCAGAGGTTCTCGAGGTTGCAGAGAACGATTTTGTGATCATTTTTCAAATCCAAGATGGCCGCTTCTCAAAAGTATGATTACTAAATTATGGGTATCGTATCCGAGGTTCTCGAGGGTGTTGAGAACGATTTTGTGATCATTTTTCAAATCCAAGTGGGCCGCCGTGCAAGATTATGATCACAAAAATATGGGTATCGTATCCGAGGTTCTTGAGAGTGCAGAGAACGATTTTGTGATCATTATTCAAATCCTAGATGGCCGCCGCTCAACAGTATGATAACTACATTATGGGTATCGTATCCGAGGATCTAGAGTGTGCTGAGAACGATTTTGTGATCATTTTTCTAATCCAAGATGGCCGCCGCACAAAATTATGTTTTCAGCAATATGCATATCGTGTCCGAGGTTCTTGAGGGTGCAGAAAACAATTTTGGGATCATTTTTAAATCCTAGATGGCCGCCGCTCAAATGTATGATAACTAGATTATGGGTATCGTATCCTAGGTTCTCGAGGGTGCAGAGAACGATTTGGTGATCATTTTTCAAATCCAAGATGGCCGCCACACAAAATTATGATTTTAACAATATGGATATCGTGTCCGAGGTTCTCGAGGGTGCAGAAAACAATTTTGGGATCATTTTTAAATCCGAGATGGCCGCCGCTCAAAAGTATGATAACTAAATTATGGGTATCGTATCCTAGCTTCTCGAGGGCGCTGAGAACGATTTTGTAATCATTTTTCTAATCCAAGATGGCCACCGCACAAAATTATGATTTCAGCAATATGGATATCGTGTCCGAGGTTCTCGATGGTGCAGAAAACAATTTTGGGATCATTTTTCAAATCCAAGATGGCCGCCGCTCAAAAGTATGATAACTAAATTATGGTTATCGTATCCTAGCTTCTCGAGGGCGCTGAGAACGATTTTGTTATCATTTTTCTAATCCAAGATGGCCGCCGCACAAAATTATGTTTTCAGCAATATGGATATCGTACCCGAGGTTCTCGAGGGTGCACAGAACAATTCTGTGATCATTTTTGAAATCCAAGAGGGCTGCCGCAAACAATTATGTTTTCCGCAATATGTATATCGTGTCCGAGTTTCTCGAGGGTGCAGAGAACAAATCTATGATCATTTTTGAAATCCAAGAGGGCTGCCGCAAACAATTATGTTTTCAGCAATATGTATATCGAGTCCGAGGTTCTCGAAGGTGCAGAAAACAATTTTGGGATAATTTTTAAATCCGAGATGGCCGCTGCTCAAAATTATGATAACTACATTATGGGTATCAGAGGTTCTCGAGGTTGCAGAGAACGATTTTGTGATCATTTTTCAAATCCAAGATGGCCGCTTCTCAAAAGTATGATTACTAAATTATGGGTATCGTATCCGAGGTTCTCGAGGGTGTTGAGAACGATTTTGTGATCATTTTTCAAATCCAAGTGGGCCGCCGTGCAAGATTATGATCACAAAAATATGGGTATCGTATCCGAGGTTCTTGAGAGTGCAGAGAACGATTTTGTGATCATTATTCAAATCCTAGATGGCCGCCGCTCAACAGTATGATAACTACATTATGGGTATCGTATCCGAGGATCTAGAGTGTGCTGAGAACGATTTTGTGATCATTTTTCTAATCCAAGATGGCCGCCGCACAAAATTATGTTTTCAGCAATATGCATATCGTGTCCGAGGTTCTTGAGGGTGCAGAAAACAATTTTGGGATCATTTTTAAATCCTAGATGACCGCCGCTCAAATGTATGATAACTAGATTATGGGTATCGTATCCTAGGTTCTCGAGGGTGCAGAGAACGATTTGGTGATCATTTTTCAAATCCAAGATGGCCGCCGCACAAAATTATGATTTTAACAATATGGATATCGTGTCCGAGGTTCTCGAGGGTGCAGAAAACAATTTTGGGATCATTTTTAAATCCGAGATGGCCGCCGCTCAAAAGTATGATAACTAAATTATGGGTATCGTATCCTAGCTTCTCGAGGGCGCTGAGAACGATTTTGTAATCATTTTTCTAATCCAAGATGGCCACCGCACAAAATTATGATTTCAGCAATATGGATATCGTGTCCGAGGTTCTCGAGGGTGCTGAGAACGATTTTGTGATCATTTGTGAAATCCAAGATGGCCGCCGCTCAAAAGTATGATAACTACATTATGGGTATCGTATCCGGGGTTCTCGAGGGTGCTGAGAATGATTTTGTGATCATTTTTCTAATCCAAGATGGCCGCCGCACAAAATTATGTTTTCAGCAATATGGATATCGTGTCCGAGGTTCACGAGGGTGCAGAAAACAATTTTGGGATCATTTTTAAATCCGAGATGGCCGCCGCTCAAAATTATGATAACTAGATTATGGGTATCGTATCCTAGGTTCTCGAGGGTGCTGAGAACGATTTTGTAATCATTTTTCTAATCCAATATGGCCGCCGCACAAAATAATGATTTCAGCAATATGGATATCGTACCGGAGTTTCTCGAGGGTGTAGAGAACAATTCTGTGATCATTTTTGAAATCCAAGAGGGCTGCTGCAACCAATTATGTTTTCCGCAAAATGGATATCGTGTCCGAGGTTCTCGAGGGTGCAGAAAACACTTTTGGGATCATTTTTAAATCCGAGATGGCCACCGCTCAAAAGTATGATAACTAGATTATGGGTATCGTATCCGAGTTTTTCGAGGGTGCTGAGAACGATTTTGTGATCATTTTTCAAATCAGAGATGGCCGCCGTGCAAGATTATGATCACAAAAATATGGGTATCGTATCCGAGGTTCTCGAGAGTGCACATAACGATTTTGTGATCATTTTCTAATTCAAGATGGCCGCCGCACAAAATTATGTTTTCAGCAATATGGATATCGTGTCCGTGGTTCTCGAGGGTGCAGGAAACAATTTTGGGATCAATTTTAAATCCGAGATGACCGTCGTTCAAAAGTATGATAACTAGATTATGGGTATCGTATCCGAGGTTCTCGAGGGTGCTGAGAACGATTTTGTAATCATTTTTCTAATCCAAGATGGCCGCCGCAAAAAAATATAATTTCAGCAATATGGATATCGTACACGAGGTTCTCGAGGGTGCACAGAACAATTCTGTGATCATTTTTGAAATCCAAGAGGGCTGCCGCAAACAATTATGTTTTCCGCAATATGTATATCGTGTCCGAGTTTCTCGAGGGTGCAGAGAACAAATCTATGATCACTTTTGAAATCCAAGAGGGCTGCCGCAAACAATTATGTTTTCAGCAATATGTATATCGTGTCCGAGGTTCTCGAAGGTGCAGAAAACAATTTTGGGATTATTTTCTAATCCGAGATGGCCGCCGCTCAAAATTATGATAACTACATTATGGGTATCAGAGGTTCTCGAGGTTGCAGAGAACGATTTTGTGATCATTTTTCAAATCCAAGATGGCCGCTTCTCAAAAGTATGATTACTAAATTATGGGTATCGTATCCGAGGTTCTCGAGGGTATTGAGAACGATTTTGTGATCATTTTTCAAATCCAAGTGGGCCGCCGTGCAAGATTATGATTTCAGCAATATGGATATCGTGTCCGAGGTTCTCGAGGGTGCAGAAAACAATTTTGGGATGATTTTTAAATCCGAGATGGCCGCTGCTCAAAAGTATGATAACTTGATTATGGGTATCGTATCCTAGGTTCTCGAGGGTGCTGAGAACGATTTTGTAATCATTTTTCTAATCCAAGATGGCCGCCGCACAAAATTATGATTTCAGCAATATGGATATCGTACCGGAGGTTCTCGAGGGTGCAGAGAACAATTCTGTGATCATTTTTGAAATCCAAGAGGGCTGCCGCAAACAATTATTTTTTCCGCAATATGGATATCGTGTCCGAGGTTCTCGAGGGTGCAGAAAACAATTTTTGGATCATTTTTAAATCCGAGATGGCCGCCGCTCAAAAGTATGATAACTAGATTATGGGTATCGTATTCGAGTTTTTTGAGGGTGCTGAGATCGATTTTGTGATCATTTTTCAAATCCAAGATGGCCGCCGTGCAAGATTATGATCACAAAAATATGGGTATCGTACCCGAGGTTCTCGAGAGCGCACATAACGATTTTGTGATCATTTTGAAATCCAAGATGGTCGCCGCTCATAATTATGATAACTACATTATGGATATCGCATCCGAGGTTCTCGAGGGTGCTGAGAACGATTTTGTGATCATTTTTCTAATCCAAGATGGCCGCCGCACAAAATTATGTTTTCAGCAATATGGATATCGTGTCAAAGGTTCTTGAGGGTGCAGAAAACAATTTTGGGATCATTTTTAAATCCGAGATGGCCGCCGCTCAAAAGTATGATAACTAAATTATGGTTATCGTATCCTAGCTTCTCGAGGGCGCTGAGAACGATTTTGTTATCATTTTTCTAATCCAAGATGGCCGCCGCACAAAATTATGTTTTCAGCAATATGGATATCGTGTCCGAGGTTCACGAGGGTGCAGAAAACAATTTTGGGATCATTTTTGAATCCGAGATGGCCGCTGCTCAAAAGTATGATAACTTAATTATGGGTATCGTATCCTAGGTTCTCGAGGGTGCTGAGAACGATTTGGTGATTATTTTTCAAATCCAAGATGGCCGCCGCTCAAAATTATGATTTTAGAAATATGGATATCGTGTCCAAGGTTCTCGAGGGTGCAGAAAACAATTTTGGGATCGTTTTTAAAACCGAGATGGCCGCCGCTCAAAAGTATGATAACTAGATTATGGGTATCGTATCCGAGGTTTTCGAGGATGCAGAGAACGATTTGGTGATCATTTTTAAATCCGAGATGGCCGCCGTGCAAGATTATGATCACAAAAATATGGGTATCGTATCCGAGGTTGTTGAGAGTGCACAGCACGATTTTGTGATCATTTTTGAAATCCAAGATGGCCGCTGCTCAAAATTATGATAACTACATTATGGGTATCGTATCCGAGGTTCTCGAGGGTGCAGAGAACGATTTTGAGATCATTTTTCAAATCGAAGATAGCCGCCGCATAAAAGTATGATAACTACATTATGGGTATCGTCTCCGAGGTTCTCGAGGGTGCAGAAAACAATTTTGGGATCATTTTTAAATCCTAGATGGACGCCGCTCAAAAGTATGATAATTTTATTATGGGTATCGAATCCTAGGTTCTCGAGGTTGCAGAGAACGATTTTGTGATCATTTATCAAATCCAAGATAGCCGCCGCTCAAAAGTATGACAACTACATTATGGGTATCGTATCCGAGGTTCTCGAGGGTGCTGAGAACGATTTTGTGATCATTTTTGCAAATCCAAGAGGGCCGCCATGCAAGATTATGATCACAAAAATATGGGTATCGTATCCGAGGTTCTTGAGAGTGCTGAGAACGATTTTGTAATCATTATTCAAATCCTATATGGCCAACGGTCAAAAGTATGATAACTACATTATGGGTATCGTATCCGAGGTTCTCGAGGGTGCTGAGAACGATTTAGTTATCATTTTTCTAATCCAAGATGGCCGCCGCACAAAATAATGATTTCATCAATATGGATATCGTACCCGAGGTTCTCGAGGGTGCAGAGAACGATTTGGTGATTATTTTTCAAATCCAAGATGGCCGCCACTCAAAATTATGATTTTATAAATATGGATATCGTGTCCGAGGTTCTCGAGGGTGCAGAAAACAACTTAGGGATCTTTTTTAAATCCGAGATGGCCGCCGCTCAAAAGTATGATAACTAGATTATGGGTATCGTATTCGAGGTTTTCGAGGATGCAGAGAACGATTTGGTGATCATTTTTCAAATCTAAGATGGCCGCCGTACAAAATTATGATTTTAGCAATATGGATATCGTGTCCGAGGTTCTCGAGCGTGCAGAAAACAATTTTGGGATCATTTTTAAATCCTAGATGGCTGCCGTTCAAAAGTATGATAACTAGATTATGGGTATCGTATCCGAGAATCTCGAGGGTGCAGATAACGATTTTGAGATCATTTTTCAAATCGAAGATAGCCGCCGCTTTAAACTATGATAACTACATTATGGGTATCGTATCCGAGGTTGTCGAGGGTGCTGAGAACGATTTTGTGATCATTTTTGAAATCCAAGATGGCCGCCGCTCAAAAGTATGATAACTACATTATGGGTATCGTATCCGGGGTTCTCGAGGGTGCAGAGAATGATTTTGTGATCATTTTTCTAATCCAAGATGGCCGCCGCACAAAATTATGTTTTCAGCAATATGGATATCGTGTCCGAGGTTCACGAGGGTGCAGAAAACAATTTTGGGATCATTTTTAAATCCGAGATGGCCGCCGCTCAAAATTATGATAACTAGATTATGGGTATCGTATCCTAGGTTCTCGAGGGTGCTGAGAACGATTTTGTAATCATTTTTCTAATCCAATATGGCCGCCGCACAAAATTATGATTTCAGCAATATGGATATCGTACCGGAGTTTCTCGAGGGTGTAGAGAACAATTCTGTGATCATTTTTGAAATCCAAGAGGGCTGCCGCAACCAATTATGTTTTCCGCAAAATGGATATCGTGTCCGAGGTTCTCGAGGGTGCAGAAAACACTTTTGGGATCATTTTTAAATCCGAGATGGCCGCTGCTCAAAAGTATGATAACTAGATTATGGGTATCGTATCCGAGGTTCTCGAGGATGCTGAGAACGATTTTGTAATCATTTTTCTAATCCAAGATGGCCGCCGCAAAACAATATGATTTCAGCAATATGGATATCGTACCCGAGGTTCTCGAGGGTGCACAGAACAATTCTGTGATCATTTTTGAAATCCAAGAGGGCTGCCGCAAACAATTATGTTTTCCGCAATATGTATATCGTGTCCGAGTTTCTCGAGGGTGCAGAGAACAAATCTATGATCATTTTTGAAATCCAAGAGGGCTGCCGCAAACAATTATGTTTTCAGCAATATGGATATCGTGTCCGAGGTTCTCGAAGGTGCAGAAAACAATTTTGGGATAATTTTTAAATCCGAGATGGCCGCCGCTCAAAATTATGATAACTACATTATGGGTATCAGAGGTTCTCGAGGTTGCAGAGAACGATTTTGTGATCATTTTTCAAATCCAAGATGGCCGCTTCTCAAAAGTATGATTACTAAATTATGGGTATCGTATCCGAGGTTCTCGAGGGTGTTGAGAACGATTTTGTGATCATTTTTCAAATCCAAGTGGGCCGCCGTGCAAGATTATGATCACAAAAATATGGGTATCGTATCCGAGGTTCTTGAGAGTGCAGAGAACGATTTTGTGATCATTATTCAAATCCTAGATGGCCGCCGCTCAACAGTATGATAACTACATTATGGGTATCGTATCCGAGGATCTAGAGTGTGCTGAGAACGATTTTGTGATCATTTTTCTAATCCAAGATGGCCGCCGCACAAAATTATGTTTTCAGCAATATGCATATCGTGTCCGAGGTTCTTGAGGGTGCAGAAAACAATTTTGGGATCATTTTTAAATCCTAGATGGCCGCCGCTCAAATGTATGATAACTAGATTATGGGTATCGTATCCTAGGTTCTCGAGGGTGCAGAGAACGATTTGGTGATCATTTTTCAAATCCAAGATGGCCGCCACACAAAATTATGATTTTAACAATATGGATATCGTGTCCGAGGTTCTCGAGGGTGCAGAAAACAATTTTGGGATCATTTTTAAATCCGAGATGGCCGCCGCTCAAAAGTATGATAACTAAATTATGGGTATCGTATCCTAGCTTCTCGAGGGCGCTGAGAACGATTTTGTAATCATTTTTCTAATCCAAGATGGCCACCGCACAAAATTATGATTTCAGCAATATGGATATCGTGTCCGAGGTTCTCGAGGGTGCAGAAAACAATTTTGGGATCATTTTTCAAATCCAAGATGGCCGCCGCTCAAAAGTATGATAACTAAATTATGGTTATCGTATCCTAGCTTCTCGAGGGCGCTGAGAACGATTTTGTTATCATTTTTCTAATCCAAGATGGCCGCCGCACAAAATTATGTTTTCAGCAATATGGATATCGTACCCGAGGTTCTCGAGGGTGCACAGAACAATTCTGTGATCATTTTTGAAATCCAAGAGGGCTGCCGCAAACAATTATGTTTTCCGCAATATGTATATCGTGTCCGAGTTTCTCGAGGGTGCAGAGAACAAATCTATGATCATTTTTGAAATCCAAGAGGGCTGCCGCAAACAATTTTGTTTTCAGCAATATGTATATCGTGTCCGAGGTTCTCGAAGGTGCAGAAAACAATTTTGGGATAATTTTTAAATCCGAGATGGCCGCCGCTCAAAATTATGATAACTACATTATGGGTATCAGAGGTTCTCGAGGTTGCAGAGAACGATTTTGTGATCATTTTTCAAATCCAAGATGGCCGCTTCTCAAAAGTATGATTACTAAATTATGGGTATCGTATCCGAGTTTCTCGAGGGTGTTGAGAACGATTTTGTGATCATTTTTCAAATCCAAGTGGGCCGCCGTGCAAGATTATGATCACAAAAATATGGGTATCGTATCCGAGGTTCTTGAGAGTGCAGAGAACGATTTTGTGATCATTATTCAAATCCTAGATGGCCGCCGCTCAAAAGTATGATAACTACATTATGGGTATCGTATCCGAGGATCTAGAGTGTGCTGAGAACGATTTTGTGATCATTTTTCTAATCCAAGATGGCCGCCGCACAAAATTATGTTTTCAGCAATATGCATATCGTGTCCGAGGTTCTTGAGGGTGCAGAAAACAATTTTGGGATCATTTTTAAATCCTAGATGGCCGCCGCTCAAATGTATGATAACTAGATTATGGGTATCGTATCCTAGGTTCTCGAGGGTGCAGAGAACGATTTGGTGATCATTTTTCAAATCCAAGATGGCCGCCGCACAAAATTATGATTTTAACAATATGGATATCGTGTCCGAGGTTCTCGAGGGTGCAGAAAACAATTTTGGGATCATTTTTAAATCCTAGATGGCCGCCGCTCAAAAGTATGATAACTAAATTATGGGTATCGTATCCTAGCTTCTCGAGGGCGCTGAGAACGATTTTGTAATCATTTTTCTAATCCAAGATGGCCACCGCACAAAATTATGATTTCAGCAATATGGATATCGTGTCCGAGGTTCTCGAGGGTGCAGAAAACAATTTTAGGATCATTTTTCAAATCCAAGATGGCTGCCGCTCAAAAGTATGATAACTAAATTATGGTTATCGTATCCTAGCTTCTCGAGGGCGCTGAGAACGATTTTGTTATCATTTTTCTAATCCAAGATGGCCGCCGCACAAAATTATGTTTTCAGCAATATGGATATCGTGTCCGAGGTTCTCGAGGGATCAGAAAACAATTTTGGGATCATTTTTAAATCCGAGATGGCCGCTGCTCAAAAGTATGATAACTTGATTATGGGTATCGTATCCTAGGTTCTCGAGGGTGCTGAGAACGATTTTGTAATCATTTTTCTAATCCAAGATGGCCGCCGCACAAAATTATGATTTCAGCAATATGGATATCGCATCCGAGGTTCTCGAGGGTGCAGAGAACGATTTTGTGATCATTTTTCAAATCCAAGAGGGCTGCCGCAAACAATTATGTTTTGAACAATATGGATATCGTGTCAAAGGTTCTTGAGGGTGCAGAAAACAATTTTGGGATCATTTTTAAATCCGAGATCGCCGCCGCTCAAAAGTATGATAACTAAATTATGGTTATCGTATCCTAGCTTCTCGAGGGCGCTGAGAACGATTTTGTTATCATTTTTCTAATCCAAGATGGCCGCCGCACAAAATTATGTTTTCAGCAATATGGATATCGTGTCCGAGGTTCTCGAGGGTGCAGAAAACAATTTTGGGATCATTTTTGAATCCGAGATGGCCGCTGCTCAAAAGTATGATAACTTAATTATGGGTATCGTATCCTAGGTTCTCGAGGGTGCAGAGAACGATTTGGTGATTATTTTTCAAATCCAAGATGGCCGCCGCTCAAAATTATGATTTTAGAAATATGGATATCGTGTCCGAGGTTCTCGAGGGTGCAGAAAACAATTTTGGGATCATTTTTAAAACCGAGATGGCCGCCGCTCAAAAGTATGATAACTAGATTATGGGTATCGTAACCGAGGTTTTCGAGGATGCAGAGAACGATTTGGTGATCATTTTTCAAATCTAAGATTGCCGCCGCACAAAATTATGATTTTAGCAATATGGATATCGTGTCCGAGGTTCTCGAGGGTGCAGAAAACAATTTTGGGATCATTTTTAAATCCGAGATGGCCGCCGTGCAAGATTATGATCACAAAAATATGGGTATCGTATCCTAGGTTGTCGAGAGTGCACAGAACGATTTTGTGATCATTTTTGAAATCCAAGATGGCCGCTGCTCAAAATTATGATAACTACATTATGGGTATCGTATCCGAGGTTCTCGAGGGTGCAGAGAACGATTTTGAGATCATTTTTCAAATCGGAGATAGCCGCCGCATAAAAGTATGATAACTACATTATGGGTATCGTGTCCGAGGTTCTCGAGGGTGCAGAAAACAATTTTGGGATCATTTTTAAATCCTAGATGGACGCCGCTCAAAGTATGATAATTTTATTATGGGTATCGAATCCTAGGTTCTCGAGGTTGCAGAGAACGATTTTGTGATCATTTATCAAATCTAAGATAGCCGCCGCTCAAAAGTATGACAACTACATTATGGGTATCGTATCCGAGGTTCTCGAGGGTGCTGAGAACGATTTTGTGATCATTTTTGCAAATCCAAGAGGGCCGCCATGCAAGATTATGATCACAAAAATATGGGTATCGTATCCGAGGTTCTTGAGAGTGCTGAGAACGATTTTGTAATCATTATTCAAATCCTATATGGCCAACGCTCAAAAGTATGATAACTACATTATGGGTATCGTATCCGAGGTTCTCGAGGGTGCTGAGAACGATTTAGTTATCATTTTTCTAATCCAAGATGGCCGCCGCACAAAATAATGATTTCATCAATATGGATATCGTACCCGAGGTTCTCGAGGGTGCAGAGAACGATTTGGTGATTATTTTTCAAATCCAAGATGGCCGCCACTCAAAATTATGATTTTATAAATATGGATATCGTGTCCGAGGTTCTCGAGGGTGCAGAAAACAACTTAGGGATCTTTTTTAAATCCGAGATGGCCGCCGCTCAAAAGTATGATAACTACATTATGGGTATCGTATCCGAGGTTCTCGAGGGTGCTGAGAATGATTTAGTTATCATTTTTCTAATCCAAGATGGCCGCCGCACAAAATAATGATTTCATCAATATGGATATCGTACCCGAGGTTCTCGAGGGTGCAGAGAACGATTTGGTGATTATTTTTCAAATCCAAGATGGCCGCCACTCAAAATTATGATTTTAGAAATATGGATATCGTGTCCGAGGTTCTCGAGGGTGCAGAAAACAATTTTGGGATCTTTTTTAAATCCTAGATGGCTGCCGTTCAAAAGTATGATAACTAGATCATGGGTATCGTATCCGAGAATCTCGAGGGTGCAGAGAACGATTTTGAGATCATTTTTCAAATCGAAGATAGCCGCCGCTTAAAAGTATGATAACTACATTATGGGTATCGTATCCGAGGTTGTCGAGGGTGCTGAGAATGATTTTGTGATCATTTATGAAATCCAAGATGGCCGGCACTCAAAAGTATGATAACTACATTATGGGTATCGTATTCGAGGTTTTCGAGGATGCAGAGAACGATTTGGTGATCATTTTTCAAATCAGAGATGGCCGCCGCACAAAATTATGATTTTAGCAATATGGATATCGTGTCCGAGTTTCTCGAGCGTGCAGAAAACAATTTTGGGATCATTTTTAAATCCTAGATGGCTGCCGTTCAAAAGTATGATAACTAGATCATGGGTATCGTATCCGAGAATCTCGAGGGTGCAGAGAACGATTTTGAGATCATTTTTCAAATCGAAGATAGCCGCCGCTTAAAAGTATGATAACTACATTATGGGTATCGTATCCGAGGTTGTCGAGGGTGCTGAGAATGATTTTGTGATCATTTATGAAATCCAAGATGTCCGGCACTCAAAAGTATGATAACTACATTATGGGTATCGTATCCGAGGTTCTCGAGGGTGCTGAGAATTATTTTGTGATCATTTTCTAATCCAAGATGGCCGCCGCACAAAATTATGTTTTCAGCAATATGGATATCGTGTCCGTGGTTCTCGAGGGTGCAGGAAACAATTTTGGGACCATTTTTAAATCCAAGATGGCCGCCGCTCAAAAGTATGATAACTAGCTTATGGGTATCGTATCCTAGGTTCTCGAGGGTGCTGAGAACGATTTAGTAATCATTTTTCTAATCCAAGATGGCCGCCGCACAAAATTATGATTTCATCAATATGGATATCGTACCCGAGGTTCTCGAGGGTGCAGAGAACGATTTGGATGATTATTTTTTATATCCAAGATGGCCGCCGCTCAAAATTATGATTTAAGAAATATGGATATCGTGTCCGAGGTTCTCGAGGGTGCAGAAAACAATTTTGGGATCATTTTTAAATCCGAGATGGCCGCCGCTCAAAAGTATATGATAACTAGATTATGGGTATCGTATTCGAGGTTTTTGAGGATGCAGAGAACGATTTGGTGATCATTTTTCAAATCTTAGATGGCCGCCGCACAAAATTATGATTTTAGCAATATGGATATCGTGTCCGAGTTTCTCGAGGCTGCAGAAAACAATTTTGGAATCATTTTTAAATCCGAGATGGCCGCCGCTCAAAAGTATGATAACTAGATTATGGGTATCGTATTCGAGGTTTTCGAGGATGCAGAGAACGATTTGGTGATCATTTTTCAATTCTAAGATGGCCGCTGCACAAAATTATGATTTTAGCAATATGGATATCGTGTCCGAGGTTCTCGAGGGTGCAGAAAACAATTTTGGAATCATTTTTAAATCCGAGATGGCCGCCGTGCAAGATTATGATCACAAAAATATGGGTATCGCATCCGAGGTTCTCGAGAGTGCACAGAATGATTTTGTGATCATTTTTGAAATCCAAGATGGCCGCCGCTCAAAATTATGATAACTTCTTTATGGGTATCGTATCCGAGGTTCTCGAGGGTGCAGAGAACGATTTTGAGATCATTTTTCAAATCGAAGATAGCCGCCGCTTAAAAGTATGATAAATACATTATGGGTATCGTATACGAGGTTGTCGAGGGTGCTGAGAACGATTTTGTGATCATTTATGAAATCCAAGATGGCCGCCACTCAAAAGTATGATAACTACATTATGGGTATCGTATCCGAGGTTCTCGAGGGTGCTGAGAATTATTTTGTGATCATTTTCTAATCCAAGATGGCCGCCGCACAAAATTATGTTTTCAGCAATATGGATATCGTGTCCGAGGTTCTCGAGGGTGCAGAAAACAATTTTGGGATCATTTTTAAATCCGAGATGGCCGCTGCTCAAAAGTATGTTAACTTGATTATGGGTATCGTTTCCTAGGTTCTCGAGGGTGCTGAGAACGATTTTGTGATCATTTTTCAAATCCAAGATGGCCGCCGTGCAAGATTATGATCACAATAATATGGGTATCGTACCCGAGGTTCTCGAGAGCGCACATAACGATTTTGTGATCATTTTGAAATCCAAGATGGTCGCCGCTCAAAATTATGATAACTACATTATGGATATCGCATCCGTGGTTCTCGAGGGTGCTGAGAACGATTTTGTGATCATTTTTGTAATCCAAGATGGCCGCCGCACAAAATTATGTTTTCAGCAATATGGATATCGTGTCAAAGGTTCTTGAGGGTGCAGAAAACAATTTTGGGATCATTTTTAAATCCGAGATGGCCGCCGCTCAAAAGTATGATAACTAAATTATGGTTATCGTATCCTAGCTTCTCGAGGGCGCTGAGAACGATTTTGTTATCATTTTTCTAATCCAAGATAGCCGCTGCTCAAAAGTATGACAACTACATTATGGGTATCGTATCCGAGGTTCTCGAGGGTGCTGAGAACGATTTTGTGATCATTTTTGCAAATCCAAGAGGGCCGCCGCTCAAAATTATGATTTTAGAAATATGGATATCGTGTCCGAGGTTCTCGAGGGTGCAGAAAACAATTTTGGGATCATTTTTAAAACCGAGATGGCCGCCGCTCAAAAGTATGATAACTAAATTATGGGTATCGTATCCGAGGTTTTCGAGGATGCAGAGAACGATTTGGTGATAATTTTTCAAATCTAAGATGGCCGCCGCACAAAATTATGATTTTAGCAATATGGATATCGTGTCCGAGGTTCTCGAGGGTGCAGAAAACAATTTTGGGATCATTTTTAAATCCGAGATGGCCGCCGTGCAAGATTATGATCACAAAAATATGGGTATCGTATCCGAGGTTGTCGAGAGTGCACAGAACGATTTTGTGATCATTTTTGAAATCCAAGATGGCCGCCGCTCAAAATTATGATAACTACATTATGGGTATCGTATCCGAGGTTCTCGAGGGTGCAGAGAACGATTTTGAGATCATTTTTCAAATCGAAGATAGCCGCCGCTTAAAAGTATGATAACTACATTATGGGTATCGTGTCCGAGGTTCTCGAGGGTGCAGAAAACAATTTTGGGATCATTTTTAAATCCTAGATGGACGCCGCTCAAAAGTATGATAATTTTATTATGGGTATCGAATCCTAGGTTCTCGAGGTTGCAGAGAACGATTTTGTGATCATTTATCAAATCCAAGATAGCCGCTGCTCAAAAGTATGACAACTACATTATGGGTATCGTATCCGAGGTTCTCGAGGGTGCTGAGAACGATTTTGTGATCATTTTTGCAAATCCAAGAGGGCCGCCATGCAAGATTATGATCACAAAAATATGGGTATCGTATCCGAGGTTCGTGAGAGTGCTGAGAACGATTTTGTAATCATTATTCAAATCCTATATGGCCGCCGCTCAAAAGTATGATAACTACATTATGGGTATCGTATCCGAGGTTCTCGAGGGTGCTGAAAACGATTTAGTAATCATTTTTCTAATCCAAGATGGCCGCCGCACAAAATAATGATTTCATCAATATGGATATCGTACCCGAGGTTCTCGAGGGTGCAGAGAACGATTTGGTGATTATTTTTCAAATCCAAGATGGCCGCCGCTCAAAATTATGATTTTAGAAATATGGATATCGTGTCCGAGGTTCTCGAGGGTGCAGAAAACAATTTTGGGATCTTTTTTAAATCCGAGATGGCCGCCGCTCAAAAGTATGATAACTAGATTATGGGTATCGTATTCGAGGTTTTCGAGGATGCAGAGAACGATTTGGTGATCATTTTTCAAATTTAAGATGGCCGCCGCACAAAATTATGATTTTAGCAATATGGATATCGTGTCCGAGGTTCTCGAGCGTGCAGAAAACAATTTTGGGATCATTTTTAAATCCTAGATGGCTGCCGTTCAAAAGTATGATAACTAGATTATGGGTATCGTATCCGAGAATCTCGAGGGTGCAGAGAACGATTTTGAGATCATTTTTCAAATCGAAGATAGCCGCCGCTTAAAAAAATGATAACTACATTATGGGTATCGTATCCGAGGTTGTCGAGGGTGCTGAGAATGATTTTGTGATCATTTATGAAATCCAAGATGGCCGGCACTCAAAAGTATGATAACTACATTATGGGTATCGTATCCGAGGTTCTCGAGGGTGCTGAGAATTATTTTGTGATCATTTTCTAATCCAAGATGGCCGCCGCACAAAATTATGTTTTCAGCAATATGGATATCGTGTCCGTGGTTCTCGAGGGTGCAGGAAACAATTTTGGGACCATTTTTAAATCCGAGATGGCCGCCGCTCAAAAGTATGATAACTAGCTTATGGGTATCGTATCCTAGGTTCTCGAGGGTGCTGAGAACGATTGAGAAATCATTTTTCTAATCCAAGATGGCCGCCGCACAAAATTATGATTTCATCAATATGGATATCGTACCCGAGGTTCTCGAGGGTGCAGAGAACGATTTGGATGATTATTTTTTATATCCAAGATGGCCGCCGCTCAAAATTATGATTTTAGAAATATGGATATCGTGTCCGAGGTTCTCGAGGGTGCAGAAAACAATTTTGGGATCATTTTTAAATCCGAGATGGCCGCCGCTCAAAAGTATATGATAACTAGATTATGGGTATCGTATTCGAGGTTTTCGAGGATGCAGAGAACGATTTGGTGATCATTTTTCAAATCTTAGATGGCCGCCGCACAAAATTATGATTTTAGCAATATGGATATCGTGTCCGAGGTTCTCGAGGGTGCAGAAAACAATTTTGGAATCATTTTTAAATCCGAGATGGCCGCCACTCAAAAGTATGATAACTAGATTATGGGTATCGTATTCGAGGTTTTCGAGGATGCAGAGAACGATTTGGTGATCATCTTTCAATTCTAAGATGGCCGCTGCACAAAATTATGATTTTAGCAATATGGATATCGTGTCCGAGGTTCTCGAGGGTGCAGAAAACAATTTTGGAATCATTTTTAAATCCGAGATGGCCGCCGCTCAAATGTATGATAACTAGATTATGGGTATCGTATCCAAGGTTTCCGAGGATGCAGAGAACGATTTGGTGATCATTTTTCAAATCTAAGATGGCCGCCGCACAAAAATATGATTTTAGCAATATGAATATCATGTCCGAGATTCTCGAGCGTGCAGAAAACAATTTTGGGATCATTTTTAAATCCGAGATGGCCGCCGTGCAAGATTATGATCACAAAAATATGGGTATCGTATCCGAGGTTCTCGAGAGTGCACAGAACGATTTTGTGATCATTTTTGAAATCCAAGATGGCCGCCGCACAAAATTATGATTTTAACAATATGGATATCGTGTCCGAGGTTCTCGAGGGTGCAGAAAACAATTTTGGGATCATTTTTAAATCCGAGATGGCTGCCGCTCAAAAGTATGATAACTTAATTATGGGTATCGTATCCTAGGTTCTCGAGGGCGCTGAGAACGATTTTGTAATCATTTTTCTAATCCAAGATAGCCGCCGCACAAAATTATGATTTCAGCAATATGGATATCGTGTCCGAGGTTGTCGTGGGTGCAGAAAACAATTTTGGGATCATTTTTCAAATCCAAGATGGCCGCCGCTCAAAAGTATGATAACTAAATTATGGTTATCGTATCCTAGCTTCTCGTGGGCGCTGAGAACGATTTTGTAATCATTTTTCTATTCCAAGATGGCCGCCGCACAAAATTATGATTTCAGCAATATGGGTATCGTATCCGAGGTTTTCGAGGGTGCAGAGAACGATTTGGTGATCATTTTTCAAATCCAAGATGGCCGCCGCACAAAATTATGATTTTAACAATATGGATATCGTGTCCGAGGTTCTCGAGGGTGCAGAAAACAATTTTGGGATCATTTTTAAATCCGAGATGGCCGCCGCTCAAAAGTATGATAACTAAATTATGGGTATCGTATCCTAGGTTATCGAGGGCGCTGAGAACGATTTTGTTATCATTTTTCTAATCCAAGATGGCCGCCGCACAAAATAATGATTTCATCAATATGGATATCGTACCCGAGGTTCTCGAGGGTGCAGAGAACGATTTGGTGATTATTTTTCAAATCCAAGATGGCCGCCGCTCAAAAGTATGATAACTAAATTATGGTTATCGTATCCTAGCTTCTCGAGGGCGCTGAGAACGATTTTGTTATCATTTTTCTAATCCAAGATGGCCGCCGCACAAAATTATGTTTTCAGCAATATGGATATCGTGTCCGAGGTTCTCGAGGGTGCAAAAAACAATTTTGGGATCATTTTTAAATCCGAGATGGCCGCCGCTCAAAAGTATGATAACTACATTATGGGTATCGTATCCGAGGTTGTCGAGGGTGCTGAGAACGATTTTGTGATCATTTATGAAATCCAAGATGGCCGCCACTCAAAAGTATGATAACTACATTATGGGTATCGTATCCGAGGTTCTCGAGGGTGCTGAGAATTATTTTGTGATCATTTTCTAATCCAAGATGGCCGCCGCACAAAATTATGTTTTCAGCAATATGGATATCGTGTCCGTGGTTCTCGAGGGTGCAGGAAACAATTTTGGGACCATTTTTAAATCCGAGATGGCCGCCGTTCAAAATTATGATAACTACATTATGGGTATCGTATCCTAGGTTCTCGAGGGTGCTGAGAACGATTTTGTAATCATTTTTCTTATCCAAGATGGCCGCCGCAAAAAATTATGATTTCAGCAATATGGATATCGTACCTGAGGTTCTCGAGGGTGCAGGAAACAATTTTGGGATCATTTTTAAATCCGAGATGGCCGCCACTCAAAAGTATGATAACTACATTATGGGTATCGTATCCTAGGTTCTCGAGGGTGCTGAGAATGATTTTGTAATAATTTTTCTAACCCAGGATGGCCGCCGCAAAAAATTATGATTTCAGCAATATGGATATCGTACCTGAGGTTCTCGAGGGTGCAGGAAACAATTTTGGGATCATTTTTAAATCCGAGATGGCCGCCGCTCAAAATTATGATAACTACATTATGGGTATCGAATCCGAGGTTCTCGAGGGTGCATAGAACGATTTTGTGATCATTTTTCAAATCGAAGATAGCCGCCGCTTTAAACTATGATAACTACATTATGGGTATCGT
This sequence comes from Leptidea sinapis, assembly GCF_905404315.1. NCBI lineage: Eukaryota > Metazoa > Arthropoda > Insecta > Lepidoptera > Pieridae > Leptidea > Leptidea sinapis. The sequence goes on along the minus strand of NC_066283.1, from coordinate 13,992,450 downwards.
ATCCGAGGTTGTCGAGGGTGCTGAGAACGATTTTGTGATCATTTTTGAAATCCAAGATGGCCGCCGCTCAAAAGTATGATAACTACATTATGGGTATCGTATCCGGGGTTCTCGAGGGTGCTGAGAATGATTTTGTGATCATTTTTCTAATTCAAGATGGCCGCCGCACAAAATTATGTTTTCAGCAATATGGATATCGTGTCCGAGGTTCACGAGGGTGCAGAAAACAATTTTGGGATCACTTTTAAATCCGAGATGGCCGCCGTTCAAAATTATGATAACTAGATTATGGGTTTCGTATCCTAGGTTCTCGAGGGTGCTGAGAACGATTTTGTAATCATTTTTCTAATCCAATATGGCCGCCGCACAAAATTATGATTTCAGCAATATGGATATCGTACCGGAGTTTCTCGAGGGTGTAGAGAACAATTCTGTGATCATTTTTGAAATCCAAGAGGGCTGCCGCAACCAATTATGTTTTCCGCAAAATGGATATCGTGTCCGAGGTTCTCGAGGGTGCAGAAAACACTTTTGGGATCATTTTTAAATCCGAGATGGCCGCCGCTCAAAATTATGATAACTACATTATGGGTATCGTATCCGAGGTTCTCGAGGGTGCAGAGAACGATTTTGAGATCTTTTTTCAAATCGAAGATAGCCGCCGCTTAAAAGTATGATAACTACATTATGGGTATCGTATCCGAGGTTGTCGAGGGTGCTGAGAACGATTTTGTGAACATTTTTTAAATCCAAGATGGCCGCCACTCAAAAGTATGATAACTACATTATGGGTATCGTATCCGAGGTTCTCGAGGGTGCTGAGAATTATTTTGTGATCATTTTCTAATCCAAGATGGCCGCCGCACAAAATTATGTTTTCAGCAATATGGATATCGTGTCCGTGGTTCTCGAGGGTGCAGGAAACAATTTTGGGACCATTTTTAAATCCGAGATGGCCGCCGCTCAAAAGTATGATAACTAGCTTATGGGTATCGTATCCTAGGTTCTCGAGGGTGCTGAGAACGATTTAGTTATCATTTTTCTAATCCAAGATGGCCGCCGCACAAAATTATGATTTCATCAATATGGATATCGTACCCGAGGTTCTCGAGGGTGCAGAGAACGATTGGGTGATTATTTTTCAAATCCTAGATGGCCGCCGCTCAAAAGTATGATAACTACATTATGGGTATCGTATCCTAGGTTCTCGAGGGTGCTGAGAATGATTTTGTAATAATTTTTCAAATCGAAGATAGCCGCCGCTTTAAACTATGATAACTACATTATGGGTATCGTATCCGAGGTTGTCGAGGGTGCTGAGAACGATTTTGTGATCATTTTTGAAATCCAAGATGGCCGCCGCTCAAAAGTATGATTACTACATTATGGGTATCGTATTCGGGGTTCTCGAGGGTGCTGAGAATGATTTTGTGATCATTTATGAAATCCAAGATGGCCGCCACTCAAAAGTATGATAACTACATTATGGGTATCTTATCCGAGGTTCTCGAGGGTGCTGAGAATGATTTTGTGATCATTTTCTTATCCAAGTTGGCCGCCGCACAAAATTATGTTTTCAGCAATATGGATATCGTATCCGAGGTTCTCGAGAGTGCACAGAACGATTTTGTGTTCATTTTTGAAATCCAAGATGGCCGCCGCTCAAAATTATGATAACTTCTGTATGGGTATCGTATCCGAGGTTCTCGAGGGTGCAGAGAACGATTTTGAGATCATTTTTCAAATCGAAGATAGCCGCCGCTTAAAAGTATGATAACTACATTATGGGTATCGTATCCTAGGTTCTCGAGGGTGCTGAGAATGATTTTGTAATAATTTTTCAAATCGAAGATAGCCGCCGCTTTAAACTATGATAACTACATTATGGGTATCGTATCCGAGGTTGTCGAGGGTGCTGAGAACGATTTTGTGATCATTTTTGAAATCCAAGATGGCCGCCGCTCAAAAGTATGATTACTACATTATGGGTATCGTATTCGGGGTTCTCGAGGGTGCTGAGAATGATTTTGTGATCATTTATGAAATCCAAGATGGCCGCCACTCAAAAGTATGATAACTACATTATGGGTATCGTATCCGAGGTTCTCGAGGGTGCTGAGAATGATTTTGTGATCATTTTCTAATACAAGATGGCCGCCGCACAAAATTATGATTTCAGCAATATGGATATCGTATCCGAGGTTCTCGAGAGTGCACAGAACGATTTTGTGTTCATTTTTGAAATCCAAGATGGCCGCCGCTCAAAATTATGATAACTTCTGTATGGGTATCGTATCCGAGGTTCTCGAGGGTGCAGAGAACGATTTTGAGATCATTTTTCAAATCGAAGATAGCCGCCGCTTAAAAGTATGATAACTACATTATGGGTATCGTATCCGAGGTTGTCGAGGGTGCTGAGAACGATTTTGTGATCATTTATGAAATCCAAGATGGCCGCCACTCAAAAGTATGATAACTACATTATGGGTATCGTATCCGAGGTTCTCGAGGGTGCTGAGAATTATTTTGTGATCATTTTCTAATCCAAGATGGCCGCCGCACAAAATTATGTTTTCAGCAATATGGATATCGTGTCCGTGGTTCTCGAGGGTGCAGGAAACAATTTTGGGACCATTTTTAAATCCGAGATGGCCGCCGCTCAAAAGTATGATAACTAGCTTATGGGTATCGTATCCTAGGTTCTCGAGGGTGCTGAGAACGATTTAGTAATCATTTTTCTAATCCAAGATGGCCGCCGCACAAAATTATGATTTCATCAATATGGATATCGTACCCGAGGTTCTCGAGGGTGCAGAGAACGATTGGGTGATTATTATTCAGATCCAAGATGGCCGCCGCTCAAAAGTATGATAACTACATTATGGGTATCGTATCCTAGGTTCTCGAGGGTGCTGAGAATGATTTTGTAATAATTTTTCAAATCGAAGATAGCCGCCGCTTTAAACTATGATAACTACATTATGCTGAGAACGATTTTGTGATCATTTTTGAAATCCAAGATGGCCGCCGCTCAAAAGTATGATGACTACATTATGGGTATCGTATCCGGGGTTCTCGAGGGTGCCGAGAATGATTTTGTGATCATTTATGAAATCCAAGATGGCCGCCACTCAAAAGTATGATAACTACATTATGGGTATCTTATCCGAGGTTCTCGAGGGTGCTGAGAATGATTTTGTGATCATTTTCTAATCCAAGTTGGCCGCCGCACAAAATTATGATTTCAGCAATATGGATATCGTACTTGAGGTTCTCGAGGGTGCAGAACACGATTTGGTGATTATTTTTCAAATCCAAGATGGCCGCCGCTCAAAATTATGATTTTAGAAATATGGATATCGTGTCCGAGGTTCTCGAGGGTGCTGAGAACGATTTTGTGATCATTTATGAAATCCAAGATGGCCGCCACCCAAAAGTATGATAACTACATTATGGGTATCGTATCCAAGGTTCTCGAGGGTGCTGAGAACGATTTTGTAATCATTTTTCTTATCCAAGATGGCCGCTGCACAAAATTATGATTTCAGCAATATGGATATCGTACCCGAGTTTCTCGAGGGTGCAGAGAATGATGTGGTTATCATTTTTCAAATCCAAGATGGCCGCCGCACAGAATTATGATTTTAGCAATAAGGATATCGTGTCCGAGGTTTTCGAGGGTGCAGAGAACAATTCTGCGATCATTTTAGAAATACAAGAGGGCTGCCGCAAACCATTATGTTTTCAGCAATATGGATATCGTGTCCGAGGTTCTCGAGGGTGCAGAAAACAATTTTCGGATCATTTTTAAAACCGAGATGGCCGCCACTCAAAAGTATGATAACTAGATTATGGGTATCGTATCCGAGGTTTTTGAGGATGCAGAGAACGATTTGGTGATCATTTTTCAAATCTAAGATGGCCGCCGCACAAAATTATGATTTTAGCAATATGGATATCGTGTCCGAGGTTCTCGAAGGTGCAGAAACCATTTTGGGATCATTTTTAAATCCGTGATGGCCGCCGTGCAAGATTATGATCACAAAAATATGGGTATCGTATCAGAGGTTCTCGAGAGTGCACAGAACGATTTTGTGATCATTTTTGAAATCCAAGATGGCCGCCGCTCAAAATTATGATAACTACATTATGGGTATCGTATCCGAGAATCTCGAGGGTGCAGAGAACGATTTTGAGATCATTTTTCAAATCAAAGATAGCCGCCGCTTAAAAGTATAATAACTACATTATGGTTATCGTATCCGAGGTTGTCGAGGGTGCTGAGAACGATTTTGTGATCATTTATTAAATCCAAGATGGCCGGCACTCAAAAGTATGATAACTACATTATGGGTATCGTATCCGAGGTTCTCGAGGGTGCTGAGAATTATTTTGTGATCATTTTCTAATCCAAGATGGCCGCCGCACAAAATTATGTTTTCAGCAATATGGATATCGTGTCCGTGGTTCTCGAGGGTGCAGGAAACAATTTTGGGACCATTTTTAAATCCGAGATGGCCGCCGTTCAAAAGTATGATAACTAGCTTATGGGTATCGTATCCTAGGTTCTCGAGGGTGCTGAGAACGATTTAGTAATCATTTTTCTAATCCAAGATGGCCGCCGCACAAAATTATGATTTCATCAATATGGATATCGTACCCGAGGTTCTCGAGGGTGCAGAGAACGATTTGGTGATTATTTTTTATATCCAAGATGGCCGCCGCTCAAAATTATGATTTTAGAAATATGGATATCGTGTCCGAGGTTCTCGTTGGTGCAGAAAACAATTTTGGGATCATTTTTAAATCCGAGATGGCCGCCGCTCAAAAGTATATGATAACTAGATTATGGGTATCGTATTCGAGGTTTTCGAGGATGCAGAGAACGATTTGGTGATCATTTTATCAAATCTTAGATGGCCGCCGCACAAAATTATGATTTTAGCAATATGGATATCGTGTCCGAGGTTCTCGAGGGTGCAGAAAACAATTTTGGAATCATTTTTAAATCCGAGATGGTCGCCACTCAAAAGTATGATAACTAGATTATGGGTATCGTATTCGAGGTTTTCGAGGATGCAGAGAACGATTTGGTGATCATTTTTCAATTCTAAGATGGCCGCTGCACAAAATTATGATTTTAGCATTATGGATATCGTGTCCGAGGTTCTCGAGGGTGCAGAAAACAATTTTGGAATCATTTTTAAATGCGAGATGGCCGCCGCTCAATAGTATGATAACTAGATTATGGGTATCGTATCCAAGGTGTCCGATGATGCAAAGAACGATTTGGTGATCATTTTTTAAATCTTAGATGGCCGCCGCACAAAATTATGATTTTAGCAATATGGATATCGTGTCCGAGGTTCTCGAGCGTGCAGAAAACAATTTTGGGATCATTTTTAAAACCGAGATGGCCGCCGTGCAAGATTATGATCACAAAAATATGGGTATCGTATCCGAGGTTCTCGAGAGTGCACAGAACGATTTTGTGTTCATTTATGAAATCCAAGATGGCCGCCGCTCAAAATTATGATAACTTCTTTATGGGTATCGTATCCGAGGTTCTCGAGGGTGCAGAGAACGATTTTGAGATCATTTTTCAAATCGAAGATAGCCGCCGCTTAAAAGTATGATAACTACATTATGGGTATCGTATCCGAGGTTGTCGAGGGTGCTGAGAACGATTTTGTGATCATTTATGAAATCCAAGATGGCCGCCACTCAAAAGTATGATAACTACATTATGGGTATCGTATCCGAGGTTCTCGAGGGTGCTGAGAATTATTTTGTGATCATTTTCTAATCCAAGATGGCCGCCGCACAAAATTATGTTTTCAGCAATATGGATATCGTGTCCGTGGTTCTCGAGGGTGCAGGAAACAATTTTGGGACCATTTTTAAATCCGAGATGGCCGCCGTTCAAAATTATGATAACTACATTATGGGTATCGTATCCTAGGTTCTCGAGGGTGCTGAGACCGATTTTGTAATCATTTTTCTTATCCAAGATGGCCGCCGCAAAAAATTATGATTTCAGCAATATGGATATCGTACCTGAGGTTCTCGAGGGTGCAGGAAACAATTTTGGGATCATTTTTAAATCCGAGATGGCCGCCGCTCAAAATTATGATAACTACATTATGGGTATCGAATCCGAGGTTCTCGAGGGTGCATAGAACGATTTTGTGATCATTTTTCAAATCGAAGATAGCCGCCGCTTTAAACTATGATAACTACATTATGGGTATCGTATCCGAGGTTCTCGAGGGTGCTGAGAACGATTTTGTGATCATTTTTGAAATCCAAGATGGCCGCCGCTCAAAAGTATGATAACTACATTATGGGTATCGTATCCGAGGTTCTCGAGGGTGCTGAGAACGATTTTGTGATCATTTTTCTAATCCAAGATGGCCGCCGCACAAAATTATGTTTTCAGCAATATGGATATCGTGTCCGAGGTTCACGAGGGTGCAGAAAACAATTTTGGGATCATTTTTAAATCCGAGATGGCCGCCGTTCAAAATTATGATAACTAGATTATGGGTTTCGTATCCTAGGTTCTCGAGGGTGCTGAGAACGATTTTGTAATCATTTTTCTAATCCAATATGGCCGCCGCACAAAATTATGATTTCAGCAATATGGATATCGTACCTGAGGTTCTCGAGGGTGCAGGAAACAATTTTGGGATCATTTTTAAATCCGAGATGGCCGCCGCTCAAAATTATGATAACTACATTATGGGTATCGAATCCGAGGTTCTCGAGGGTGCATAGAACGATTTTGTGATCATTTTTCAAATCGAAGATAGCCGCCGCTTTAAACTATGATAACTACATTATGGGTATCGTATCCGAGGTTGTCGAGGGTGCTGAGAACGATTTTGTGATCATTTTTGAAATCCAAGATGGCCGCCGCTCAAAAGTATGATAACTACATTATGGGTATCGTATCCGGGGTTCTCGAGGGTGCTGAGAATGATTTTGTGATCATTTTTCTAATCCAAGATGGCCGCCGCACAAAATTATGTTTTCAGCAATATGGATATCGTGTCCGAGGTTCACGAGGGTGCAGAAAACAATTTTGGGATCATTTTTAAATCCGAGATGGCCGCCGTTCAAAATTATGATAACTAGATTATGGGTTTCGTATCCTAGGTTCTCGAGGGTGCTGAAAACGATTTTGTAATCATTTTTCTAATCCAATATGGCCGCCGCACAAAATTATGATTTCAGCAATATGGATATCGTACCGGAGTTTCTCGAGGGTGTAGAGAACAATTCTGTGATCATTTTTGAAATCCAAGAGGGCTGCCGCAACCAATTATGTTTTCCGCAAAATGGATATCGTGTCCGAGGTTCTCGAGGGTGCAGAAAACACTTTTGGGATCATTTTTAAATCCGAGATGGCCGCCGCTCAAAATTATGATAACTACATTATGGGTATCGTATCCGAGGTTCTCGAGGGTGCAGAGAACGATTTTGAGATCATTTTTCAAATCGAAGATAGCCGCCGCTTAAAAGTATGATAACTACATTATGGGTATCGTATCCGAGGTTGTCGAGGGTGCTGAGAACGATTTTGTGATCATTTTTGAAATCCAAGATGGCCGCCACTCAAAAGTATGATAACTACATTATGGGTATCGTATCCGAGGTTCTCGAGGGTGCTGAGAATTATTTTGTGATCATTTTCTAATCCAAGATGGCCGCCGCACAAAATTATGTTTTCAGCAATATGGATATCGTGTCCGTGGTTCTCGAGGGTGCAGGAAACAATTTTGGGACCATTTTTAAATCCGAGATGGCCGCCGCTCAAAAGTATGATAACTAGCTTATGGGTATCGTATCCTAGGTTCTCGAGGGTGCTGAGAACTATTTAGTTATCATTTTTCTAATCCAAGATGGCCGCCGCACAAAATTATGATTTCATCAATATGGATATCGTACCCGAGGTTCTCGAGGGTGCAGAGAACGATTGGGTGATTATTTTTCAAATCCTAGATGGCCGCCGCTCAAAAGTATGATAACTACATTATGGGTATCGTATCCTAGGTTCTCGAGGGTGCTGTGAATGATTTTGTAATAATTTTTCAAATCGAAGATAGCCGCCGCTTTAAACTATGATAACTACATTATGGGTATCGTATCCGAGGTTGTCGAGGGTGCTGAGAACGATTTTGTGATCATTTTTGAAATCCAAGATGGCCGCCGCTCAAAAGTATGATTACTACATTATGGGTATCGTATTCGGGGTTCTCGAGGGTGCTGAGAATGATTTTGTGATCATTTATGAAATCCAAGATGGCCGCCACTCAAAAGTATGATAACTACATTATGGGTATCTTATCCGAGGTTCTCGAGGGTGCTGAGAATGATTTTGTGATCATTTTCTTATCCAAGTTGGCCGCCGCACAAAATTATGTTTTCAGCAATATGGATATCGTGTCCGAGGTTCTCGAGGGTGCTGAGAATGATTTTGTGATCATTTTTAAATCTGAGATGGCCGCCGCTCAAAATTATGATAACTACATTATGGGTATCGTATCCGAGGTTCTCGAGGGTGCAGAGAACGATTTTGTGATCATTTTTCAAATCGAAGATAGCCGCCGCTTTAAACTATGATAACTACATTATGGGTATCGTATCCGAGGTTCTCGAGGGTGCTGAGAAAGATTTTGTGATCATTTTTGAAATCCAAGATGGCCGCCGCTCAAAAGTATGACAACTACATTATGGGTATCGTATCCGAGGTTCTTGAGGGTGCTGAGAATGATTTTGTGATCATTTTTCTTATCCAAGATGGCCGCTGCACAAAATCATGATTTCAGCAATATGGATATCGTGTCCGAGGTTTACGAGGGTGCAGAAAACAATTTTGGGATCATTTTAAAATCCGAGATGGCTGCCGCTCAAAATTATGATAACTAGATTATGGGTATCGTATCCTAGGTTCTCGAGGGTGCTGAGAACGATTTTGTAATCATTTTTCTAATCCAATATGGCCGCCGCACAAAATTATGATTTCAGCAATAAGGATATCGTACCGGAGTTTCTCGAGGGTGTAGAGAACAATTCTGTGATCATTTTTGAAATCCAAGAGTGCTGCCGCAACCAATTATGTTTTCCGCAAAATGGATATCGTGTCCGAGGTTCTCGAGGGTGCAGAAAACACTTTTGGGATCATTTTTAAATCCGAGATGGCCGCCGCTCATAATTATGATAACTACATTATGGGTATCGTATCCGAGGTTCTCGAGGGTGCTGAGAACGATTTTGTGATCATTTTTGAAATCCAAGATGGCCGCCACTCAAAAGTATGATAACTACATTATGGGTATCGTATCCGAGGTTCTCGAGGGTGCAGAGAACGATTTTGAGATCATTTTTCAAATCGAAGATAGCTGCCGCTTAAAAGTATGATAACTACATTATGGGTATCGTATCTGAGGTTGTCGAGGGTGCTGAGAACGATTTTGTGATCATTTTTGAAATCCAAGATGGCCGCCACTCAAAAGTATGATAACTACATTATGGGTATCGTATCCGAGGTTCTCGAGGGTGCTGAGAATTATTTTGTGATCATTTTCTAATCCAAGATGGCCGCCGCACAAAATTATGTTTTCAGCAATATGGATATCGTGTCCGTGGTTCTCGAGGGTGCAGGAAACAATTTTGGGACCATTTTTAAATCCGAGATGGCCGCCGCTCAAAAGTGTGATAACTAGCTTATGGGTATCGTATCCTAGGTTCTCGAGGGTGCTGAGAACGATTTAGTTATCATTTTTCTAATCCAAGATGGCCGCCGCACAAAATTATGATTTCATCAATATGGATATCGTACCCGAGGTTCTCGAGGGTGCAGAGAACGATTGGGTGATTATTTTTCAAATCCAAGATGGCCGCCGCTCAAAAGTATGATAACTACATTATGGGTATCGTATCCTAGGTTCTCGAGGGTGCTAAGAATGATTTTGTAATAATTTTTCAAATCGAAGATAGCCGCCGCTTTAAACTATGATAACTTCATTATGGGTATCGTATCCGAGGTTGTCGAGGGTCCTGAGAACGATTTTGTGATCATTTTTGAAATCCAAGATGGCCGCCGCTCAAAAGTATGATATCTACATTATGGGTATCGTATTCGGGGTTCTCGAGGGTGCTGAGAATGATTTTGTGATCATTTATGAAATCCAAAATGGCCGCCACTCAAAAGTATGATAACTACATTATGGGTATCTTATCCGAGGTTCTCGAGGGTGTTGAGAATGATTTTGTGATCATTTTCTTATCCAAGTTGGCCGCCGCACAAAATTATGTTTTCAGCAATATGGATATCGTGTCCGAGGTTCTCGAGGGTGCTGAGAATGATTTTGTGATCATTTTTAAATCTGAGATGGCCGCCGCTCAAAATTATGATAACTACATTATGGGTATCGTATCCGAGGTTCTCGAGGGTGCAGAGAACGATTTTGTGATCATTTTTCAAATCGAAGATAGCCGCCGCTTTAAACTATGATAACTACATTATGAGTATCGTATCCGAGGTTCTCGAGGGTGCTGAGAAAGATTTTGTGATCATTTTTGAAATCCAAGATGGCCGCCGCTCAAAAGTATGACAACTACATTATGGGTATCGTATCCGAGGTTCTTGAGGGTGCTGAGAATGATTTTGTGATCATTTTTCTTATCCAAGATGGCCGCTGCACAAAATTATGATTTCAGCAATATGGATATCGTGTCCGAGGTTTACGAGGGTGCAGAAAACAATTTTGGGATCATTTTTAAATCCGAGATGGCTGCCGCTCAAAATTATGATAACTAGATTATGGGTATCGTATCCTAGGTTCTCGAGGGTGCTGAGAACGATTTTGTAATCATTTTTCTAATCCAATATGGCCGCCGCACAAAATTATGATTTCAGCAATATGGATATCGTACCGGAGTTTCTCGAGGGTGTAGAGAACAATTTTGTGATCATTTTTGAAATCCAAGAGGGCTGCCGCAACCAATTATGTTTTCCGCAAAATGGATATCGTGTCTGAGGTTCTCGAGGGTGCAGAAAACACTTTTGGGATCATTTTTAAATCCGAGATGGCCGCCGCTCAAAATTATGATAACATCTTTATGGGTATCGTATCCGAGGTTCTCGAGGGTGCAGAGAACGATTTTGAGATCATTTTTCAAATCGAAGATAGCCGCCGCTTAAAAGTATGATAACTACATTATGGGTATCGTATCCGAGGTTGTCGAGGGTGCTGAGAACGATTTTGTGATCATTTATGAAATCCAAGATGGCCGCCACTCAAAAGTATGATAACTACATTATGGGTATCGTATCCGAGGTTCTTGAGGGTGCTGAGAATTATTTTGTGATCATTTTCTAATCCAAGATGGCCGCCGCATAAAATTATGTTTTCAGCAATATGGATATCGTGTCCGTGGTTCTCGAGGGTGCAGGAAACAATTTTGGGACCATTTTTAAATCCGAGATGGCCGCCGCTCAAAAGTATGATAACTAGCTTATGGGTATCGAATCCTAGGTTCTCGAGGGTGCTGAGAACGATTTAGTTATCATTTTTCTAATCCAAGATGGCCGCCGCACAAAATTATGATTTCATCAATATGGATATCGTACCCGAGGTTCTCGAGGGTGCAGAGAACGATTGGGTGATTATTTTTCAAATCCAAGATGGCCGCCGCTCAAAAGTATGATAACTACATTATGGGTATCGTATCCTAGGTTCTCGAGGGTGCTGAGAATGATTTTGTAATAATTTTTCAAATCGAAGATAGCCGCCGCTTTAAACTATGATAACTACATTATGGGTATCGTATCCGAGGTTGTCGAGGGTGCTGAGAACGATTTTGTGATCATTTTTGAAATCCAAGATGGCCGCCGCTCAAAAGTATGATTACTACATTATGGGTATCGTATCCGGGGTTCTCGAGGGTGCTGAGAATGATTTTGTGATCATTTATGAAATCCAAGATGGCCGCCACTCAAAAGTATGATAACTACATTATGGGTATCTTATCCGAGGTTCTCGAGGGTGCTGAGAATGATTTTGTGATCATTTTCTAATCCAAGTTGGCCGCCGCACAAAATTATGTTTTCAGCAATATGGATATCGTGTCCGAGGTTCTCGAGGGTGCTGAGAATGATTTTGTGGTCATTTTTAAATCTGAGATGGCCGCCGCTCAAAATTATGATAACTACATTATGGGTATCGTATCCGAGGTTCTCGAGGGTGCAGAAAACGATTTTGTGATCATTTTTCAAATCGAAGATAGCCGCCGCTTTAAACTATGATAACTACATTATGGGTATCGTATCCGAGGTTCTCGAGGGTGCTGAGAAAGATTTTGTGATCATTTTTGAAATCCAAGATGGCCGCCGCTCAAAAGTATGATAACTACATTATGGGAATCGTATCCGAGGTTCTCGAGGTTGCTGAGAATGATTTTGTGATCATTTTTCTTATCCAAGATGGCCGCTGCACAAAATTATGATTTCAGCAATATGGATATCGTACTTGAGGTTCTCGAGGGTGCAGAACACGATTTGGTGATTATTTTTCAAATCCAAGATGGCCGCCGCTCAAAATTATGATTTTAGAAATATGGATATCGTGTCCGAGGTTCTCGAGGGTGCTGAGAACGATTTTGTGATCATTTATGAAATCCAAGATGGCCGCCACACAAAAGTATGATAACTACATTATGGGTATCGTATCCGAGGTTCTCGAGGGTGCTGAGAACGATTTAGTAATAATTTTTCTAATCCAAGATGGCAGCCGCACAAAATTATGATTTCATCAATATGGATATCGTACCCGAGGTTCTCGAGGGTGCAGAGAATGATTTGGTGATTATTTTTTAAATCCATGATGGCCGCCGCACAAAATTTTGATTTTAGCAATATGGATATCGTATCCGAAGTTCTCGAGGGTGCAGAGGAAAATTCTGTGATCATTTTTGAAATCAAAGAGGGCTGCCACAAACAATTATGTTTTCCGCAAAATGGATATCGTGTCCGAGGTTCTTGAGGGTGCAGAAAACACTTTTGGGATCATTTTTAAATCCGAGATGGCCGCCGCTCAAAAGTATGATAACTAGATTATGGGTATCGTATCGGAGTTTTTCGAGGGTGCTGAGAACGATTTTGTGATCATTTTTCAAATCCAAGATGGCCGCCGTGCAAGATTATGATCACAAAAATATGGGTATCCGAGGTTCTCGAGAGTGCTCATAACGATTTTGTGATAATTTTTCTAATCCAAGATGGCCGCCGCACAAAGTTATGTTTTCAGCAATATGGTTATCGTGTCCGAGGTTCTCGAGGGTGCTGAGAATGATTTTGTGATCATTTTCTTATCCAAGATGGCCGCCGCACAAAATTATGTTTTCAGCAATATGGATATCGTGTCCGTGGTTCTCGAGGGTGCAGGAAACAATTTTGGGATCATTTTTAAATCCGAGATGGCCGCCGCTCAAAAGTATGATAACTACATTATGGGTATCGTATCCTAGGTTCTCGAGGGTGCTGAGAATGATTTTGTAATAATTTTTCTAACCCAAGATGGCCGCCGCAAAAAATTATGATTTCAGCAATATGGATATCGTACCTGAGGTTCTCGAGGGTGCAGGAAACAATTTTGGGATCATTTTTAAATCCGAAATGGCCGCCGCTCAAAATTATGATAACTACATTATGGGTATCGAATCCGAGGTTCTCGAGGGTGCATAGAACGATTTTGTGATCATTTTTCAAATCGAAGATAGGCGCCGCTTTAAACTATGATAACTACATTATGGGTATCGTATCCGAGGTTGTCGAGGGTGCTGAGAACGATTTTGTGATCATTTTTGAAATCCAAGATGGCCGCCGCTCAAAAGTATGATAACTACATTATGGGTATCGTATCCGGGGTTCTCGAGGGTGCTGAGAATGATTTTTTGATCATTTTTCTAATCCAAGATGGCCGCCGCACAAAATTATGTTTTCAGCAATATGGATATCGTGTCCGAGGTTCACGAGGGTGCAGAAAACACTTTTGGGATCATTTTTAAATCCGAGATGGCCGCCGCTCAAAATTATGATAACTACATTATGGGTATCGAATCCGAGGTTCTCGAGGGTGCATAGAACGATTTTGTGATCATTTTTCAAATCGAAGATAGGCGCCGCTTTAAACTATGATAACTACATTATGGGTATCGTATCCGAGGTTGTCGAGGGTGCTGAGAACGATTTTGTGATCATTTTTGAAATCCAAGATGGCCGCCGCTCAAAAGTATGATAACTAGATTATGGGTATCGTATCCTAGGTTCTCGAGGGTGCTGAGAACGATTTTGTAATCATTTTTCTAATCCAATATGGCCGCCGCAAAAAATAATGATTTCAGCAATATGGATATCGTACCGGAGTTTCTCGAGGGTGTAGAGAACAATTCTGTGATCATTTTTGAAATCCAAGAGGGCTGCTGCAACCAATTATGTTTTCCGCAAAATGGATATCGTGTCCGAGGTTCTCGAGGGTGCAGAAAACACTTTTGGGATCATTTTTAAATCCGAGATGGCCACCGCTCAAAAGTATGATAACTAGATTATGGGTATCGTATCCGAGTTTTTCGAGGGTGCTGAGAACGATTTTGTGATCATTTTTCAAATCCAAGATGGCCGCCGTGCAAGATTATGATCACAAAAATATGGGTATCGTATCCGAGGTTCTCGAGAGTGCACATAACGATTTTGTGATCATTTTCTAATTCAAGATGGCCGCCGCACAAAATTATGTTTTCAGCAATATGGATATCGTGTCCGTGGTTCTCGAGGGTGCAGGAAACAATTTTGGGATCAATTTTAAATCCGAGATGACCGTCGTTCAAAAGTATGATAACTAGATTATGGGTATCGTATCCGAGGTTCTCGAGGGTGCTGAGAACGATTTTGTAATCATTTTTCTAATCCAAGATGGCCGCCGCAAAAAAATATGATTTCAGCAATATGGATATCGTACACGAGGTTCTCGAGGGTGCACAGAACAATTCTGTGATCATTTTTGAAATCCAAGAGGGCTGCCGCAAACAATTATGTTTTCCGCAATATGTATATCGTGTCCGAGTTTCTCGAGGGTGCAGAGAACAAATCTATGATCACTTTTGAAATCCAAGAGGGCTGCCGCAAACAATTATGTTTTCAGCAATATGTATATCGTGTCCGAGGTTCTCGAAGGTGCAGAAAACAATTTTGGGATTATTTTCTAATCCGAGATGGCCGCCGCTCAAAATTATGATAACTACATTATGGGTATCAGAGGTTCTCGAGGTTGCAGAGAACGATTTTGTGATCATTTTTCAAATCCAAGATGGCCGCTTCTCAAAAGTATGATTACTAAATTATGGGTATCGTATCCGAGGTTCTCGAGGGTATTGAGAACGATTTTGTGATCATTTTTCAAATCCAAGTGGGCCGCCGTGCAAGATTATGATTTCAGCAATATGGATATCGTGTCCGAGGTTCTCGAGGGTGCAGAAAACAATTTTGGGATGATTTTTAAATCCGAGATGGCCGCTGCTCAAAAGTATGATAACTTGATTATGGGTATCGTATCCTAGGTTCTCGAGGGTGCTGAGAACGATTTTGTAATCATTTTTCTAATCCAAGATGGCCGCCGCACAAAATTATGATTTCAGCAATATGGATATCGTACCGGAGGTTCTCGAGGGTGCAGAGAACAATTCTGTGATCATTTTTGAAATCCAAGAGGGCTGCCGCAAACAATTATTTTTTCCGCAATATGGATATCGTGTCCGAGGTTCTCGCGGGTGCAGAAAACAATTTTTGGATCATTTTTAAATCCGAGATGGCCGCCGCTCAAAAGTATGATAACTAGATTATGGGTATCGTATTCGAGTTTTTTGAGGGTGCTGAGATCGATTTTGTGATCATTTTTCAAATCCAAGATGGCCGCCGTGCAAGATTATGATCACAAAAATATGGGTATCGTACCCGAGGTTCTCGAGAGCGCACATAACGATTTTGTGATCATTTTGAAATCCAAGATGGTCGCCGCTCATAATTATGATAACTACATTATGGATATCGCATCCGAGGTTCTCGAGGGTGCTGAGAACGATTTTGTGATCATTTTTCTAATCCAAGATGGCCGCCGCACAAAATTATGTTTTCAGCAATATGGATATCGTGTCAAAGGTTCTTGAGGGTGCAGAAAACAATTTTGGGATCATTTTTAAATCCGAGATGGCCGCCGCTCAAAAGTATGATAACTAAATTATGGTTATCGTATCCTAGCTTCTCGAGGGCGCTGAGAACGATTTTGTTATCATTTTTCTAATCCAAGATGGCCGCCGCACAAAATTATGTTTTCAGCAATATGGATATCGTGTCCGAGGTTCACGAGGGTGCAGAAAACAATTTTGGGATCATTTTTGAATCCGAGATGGCCGCTGCTCAAAAGTATGATAACTTAATTATGGGTATCGTATCCTAGGTTCTCGAGGGTGCTGAGAACGATTTGGTGATTATTTTTCAAATCCAAGATGGCCGCCGCTCAAAATTATGATTTTAGAAATATGGATATCGTGTCCAAGGTTCTCGAGGGTGCAGAAAACTATTTTGGGATCGTTTTTAAAACCGAGATGGCCGCCGCTCAAAAGTATGATAACTAGATTATGGGTATCGTATCCGAGGTTTTCGAGGATGCAGAGAACGATTTGGTGATCATTTTTAAATCCGAGATGGCCGCCGTGCAAGATTATGATCACAAAAATATGGGTATCGTATCCGAGGTTGTCGAGAGTGCACAGCACGATTTTGTGATCATTTTTGAAATCCAAGATGGCCGCTGCTCAAAATTATGATAACTACATTATGGGTATCGTATCCGAGGTTCTCGAGGGTGCAGAGAACGATTTTGTGATCATTTTTCAAATCGAAGATGGCCGCCGCATAAAAGTATGATAACTACATTATGGGTATCGTCTCCGAGGTTCTCGAGGGTGCAGAAAACAATTTTGGGATCATTTTTAAATCCTAGATGGACGCCGCTCAAAAGTATGATAATTTTATTATGGGTATCGAATCCTAGGTTCTCGAGGTTGCAGAGAACGATTTTGTGATCATTTATCAAATCCAAGATAGCCGCCGCTCAAAAGTATGACAACTACATTATGGGTATCGTATCCGAGGTTCTCGAGGGTGCTGAGAACGATTTTGTGATCATTTTTGCAAATCCAAGAGGGCCGCCATGCAAGATTATGATCACAAAAATATGGGTATCGTATCCGAGGTTCTTGAGAGTGCTGAGAACGATTTTGTAATCATTATTCAAATCCTATATGGCCGCCGCTCAAAAGTATGATAACTACATTATGGGTATCGTATCCGAGGTTCTCGAGGGTGCTGAGAACGATTTAGTTATCATTTTTCTAATCCAAGATGGCCGCCGCACAAAATAATGATTTCATCAATATGGATATCGTACCCGAGGTTCTCGAGGGTGCAGAGAACGATTTGGTGATTATTTTTCAAATCCAAGATGGCCGCCACACAAAATTATGATTTTATAAATATGGATATCGTGTCCGAGGTTCTCGAGCGTGCAGAAAACAATTTTGGGATCATTTTTATATCCTAGATGGCTGCCGTTCAAAAGTATGATAACTAGATTATGGGTATCGTATCCGAGAATCTCGAGGGTGCAGATAACGATTTTGAGATCATTTTTCAAATCGAAGATAGCCGCCGCTTTAAACTATGATAACTACATTATGGGTATCGTATCCGAGGTTGTCGAGGGTGCTGAGAACGATTTTGTGATCATTTTTGAAATCCAAGATGGCCGCCGCTCAAAAGTATGATAACTACATTATGGGTATCGTATCCGGGGTTCTCGAGGGTGCTGAGAATGATTTTGTGATCATTTTTCTAATCCAAGATGGCCGCCGCACAAAATTATGTTTTCAGCAATATGGATATCGTGTCCGAGGTTCACGAGGGTGCAGAAAACAATTTTGGGATCATTTTTAAATCCGAGATGGCCGCCGCTCAAAAGTATGATAACTAGATTATGGGTATCGTATCCTAGGTTCTCGAGGGTGCTGAGAACGATTTTGTAATCATTTTTCTAATCCAATATGGCCGCCGCACAAAATTATGATTTCAGCAATATGGATATCGTACCGGAGTTTCTCGAGGGTGTAGAGAACAATTCTGTGATCATTTTTGAAATCCAAGAGGGCTGCCGCAACCAATTATGTTTTCCGCAAAATGGATATCGTATCCGAGGTTCTCGAGGGTGCAGAAAACACTTTTGGGATCATTTTTAAATCCGAGATGGCCGCTGCTCAAAAGTATGATAACTAGATTATGGGTATCGTATCCGAGGTTCTCGAGGGTGCTGAGAACGATTTTGTAATCATTTTTCTAATCCAAGATGGCCGCCGCAAAACAATATGATTTCAGCAATATGGATATCGTACCCGAGGTTCTCGAGGGTGCACAGAACAATTCTGTGATCATTTTTGAAATCCAAGAGGGCTGCCGCAAACAATTATGTTTTCCGCAATATGTATATCGTGTCCGAGTTTCTCGAGGGTACAGAGAACAAATCTATGATCATTTTTGAAATCCAAGAGGGCTGCCGCAAACAATTATGTTTTCAGCAATATGTATATCGTGTCCGAGGTTCTCGAAGGTGCAGAAAACAATTTTGGGATAATTTTTAAATCCGAGATGGCCGCCGCTCAAAATTATGATAACTACATTATGGGTATCAGAGGTTCTCGAGGTTGCAGAGAACGATTTTGTGATCATTTTTCAAATCCAAGATGGCCGCTTCTCAAAAGTATGATTACTAAATTATGGGTATCGTATCCGAGGTTCTCGAGGGTGTTGAGAACGATTTTGTGATCATTTTTCAAATCCAAGTGGGCCGCCGTGCAAGATTATGATCACAAAAATATGGGTATCGTATCCGAGGTTCTTGAGAGTGCAGAGAACGATTTTGTGATCATTATTCAAATCCTAGATGGCCGCCGCTCAACAGTATGATAACTACATTATGGGTATCGTATCCGAGGATCTAGAGTGTGCTGAGAACGATTTTGTGATCATTTTTCTAATCCAAGATGGCCGCCGCACAAAATTATGTTTTCAGCAATATGCATATCGTGTCCGAGGTTCTTGAGGGTGCAGAAAACAATTTTGGGATCATTTTTAAATCCTAGATGGCCGCCGCTCAAATGTATGATAACTAGATTATGGGTATCGTATCCTAGGTTCTCGAGGGTGCAGAGAACGATTTGGTGATCATTTTTCAAATCCAAGATGGCCGCCACACAAAATTATGATTTTAACAATATGGATATCGTGTCCGAGGTTCTCGAGGGTGCAGAAAACAATTTTGGGATCATTTTTAAATCCGAGATGGCCGCCGCTCAAAAGTATGATAACTAAATTATGGGTATCGTATCCTAGCTTCTCGAGGGCGCTGAGAACGATTTTGTAATCATTTTTCTAATCCAAGATGGCCACCGCACAAAATTATGATTTCAGCAATATGGATATCGTGTCCGAGGTTCTCGATGGTGCAGAAAACAATTTTGGGATCATTTTTCAAATCCAAGATGGCCGCCGCTCAAAAGTATGATAACTAAATTATGGTTATCGTATCCTAGCTTCTCGAGGGCGCTGAGAACGATTTTGTTATCATTTTTCTAATCCAAGATGGCCGCCGCACAAAATTATGTTTTCAGCAATATGGATATCGTACCCGAGGTTCTCGAGGGTGCACAGAACAATTCTGTGATCATTTTTGAAATCCAAGAGGGCTGCCGCAAACAATTATGTTTTCCGCAATATGTATATCGTGTCCGAGTTTCTCGAGGGTGCAGAGAACAAATCTATGATCATTTTTGAAATCCAAGAGGGCTGCCGCAAACAATTATGTTTTCAGCAATATGTATATCGAGTCCGAGGTTCTCGAAGGTGCAGAAAACAATTTTGGGATAATTTTTAAATCCGAGATGGCCGCTGCTCAAAATTATGATAACTACATTATGGGTATCAGAGGTTCTCGAGGTTGCAGAGAACGATTTTGTGATCATTTTTCAAATCCAAGATGGCCGCTTCTCAAAAGTATGATTACTAAATTATGGGTATCGTATCCGAGGTTCTCGAGGGTGTTGAGAACGATTTTGTGATCATTTTTCAAATCCAAGTGGGCCGCCGTGCAAGATTATGATCACAAAAATATGGGTATCGTATCCGAGGTTCTTGAGAGTGCAGAGAACGATTTTGTGATCATTATTCAAATCCTAGATGGCCGCCGCTCAACAGTATGATAACTACATTATGGGTATCGTATCCGAGGATCTAGAGTGTGCTGAGAACGATTTTGTGATCATTTTTCTAATCCAAGATGGCCGCCGCACAAAATTATGTTTTCAGCAATATGCATATCGTGTCCGAGGTTCTTGAGGGTGCAGAAAACAATTTTGGGATCATTTTTAAATCCTAGATGACCGCCGCTCAAATGTATGATAACTAGATTATGGGTATCGTATCCTAGGTTCTCGAGGGTGCAGAGAACGATTTGGTGATCATTTTTCAAATCCAAGATGGCCGCCGCACAAAATTATGATTTCAGCAATATGGATATCGTGTCCGAGGTTCTCGAGGGTGCAGAAAACAATTTTGGGATCATTTTTAAATCCGAGATGGCCGCCGCTCAAAAGTATGATAACTAAATTATGGGTATCGTATCCTAGCTTCTCGAGGGCGCTGAGAACGATTTTGTAATCATTTTTCTAATCCAAGATGGCCACCGCACAAAATTATGATTTCAGCAATATGGATATCGTGTCCGAGGTTCTCGAGGGTGCTGAGAACGATTTTGTGATCATTTTTGAAATCCAAGATGGCCGCCGCTCAAAAGTATGATAACTACATTATGGGTATCGTATCCGGGGTTCTCGAGGGTGCTGAGAATGATTTTGTGATCATTTTTCTAATCCAAGATGGCCGCCGCACAAAATTATGTTTTCAGCAATATGGATATCGTGTCCGAGGTTCACGAGGGTGCAGAAAACAATTTTGGGATCATTTTTAAATCCGAGATGGCCGCCGCTCAAAATTATGATAACTAGATTATGGGTATCGTATCCTAGGTTCTCGAGGGTGCTGAGAACGATTTTGTAATCATTTTTCTAATCCAATATGGCCGCCGCACAAAATAATGATTTCAGCAATATGGATATCGTACCGGAGTTTCTCGAGGGTGTAGAGAACAATTCTGTGATCATTTTTGAAATCCAAGAGGGCTGCTGCAACCAATTATGTTTTCCGCAAAATGGATATCGTGTCCGAGGTTCTCGAGGGTGCAGAAAACACTTTTGGGATCATTTTTAAATCCGAGATGGCCACCGCTCAAAAGTATGATAACTAGATTATGGGTATCGTATCCGAGTTTTTCGAGGGTGCTGAGAACGATTTTGTGATCATTTTTCAAATCAGAGATGGCCGCCGTGCAAGATTATGATCACAAAAATATGGGTATCGTATCCGAGGTTCTCGAGAGTGCACATAACGATTTTGTGATCATTTTCTAATTCAAGATGGCCGCCGCACAAAATTATGTTTTCAGCAATATGGATATCGTGTCCGTGGTTCTCGAGGGTGCAGGAAACAATTTTGGGATCAATTTTAAATCCGAGATGACCGTCGTTCAAAAGTATGATAACTAGATTATGGGTATCGTATCCGAGGTTCTCGAGGGTGCTGAGAACGATTTTGTAATCATTTTTCTAATCCAAGATGGCCGCCGCAAAAAAATATAATTTCAGCAATATGGATATCGTACACGAGGTTCTCGAGGGTGCACAGAACAATTCTGTGATCATTTTTGAAATCCAAGAGGGCTGCCGCAAACAATTATGTTTTCCGCAATATGTATATCGTGTCCGAGTTTCTCGAGGGTGCAGAGAACAAATCTATGATCACTTTTGAAATCCAAGAGGGCTGCCGCAAACAATTATGTTTTCAGCAATATGTATATCGTGTCCGAGGTTCTCGAAGGTGCAGAAAACAATTTTGGGATTATTTTCTAATCCGAGATGGCCGCCGCTCAAAATTATGATAACTACATTATGGGTATCAGAGGTTCTCGAGGTTGCAGAGAACGATTTTGTGATCATTTTTCAAATCCAAGATGGCCGCTTCTCAAAAGTATGATTACTAAATTATGGGTATCGTATCCGAGGTTCTCGAGGGTATTGAGAACGATTTTGTGATCATTTTTCAAATCCAAGAGGGCCGCCGTGCAAGATTATGATTTCAGCAATATGGATATCGTGTCCGAGGTTCTCGAGGGTGCAGAAAACAATTTTGGGATGATTTTTAAATCCGAGATGGCCGCTGCTCAAAAGTATGATAACTTGATTATGGGTATCGTATCCTAGGTTCTCGAGGGTGCTGAGAACGATTTTGTAATCATTTTTCTAATCCAAGATGGCCGCCGCACAAAATTATGATTTCAGCAATATGGATATCGTACCGGAGGTTCTCGAGGGTGCAGAGAACAATTCTGTGATCATTTTTGAAATCCAAGAGGGCTGCCGCAAACAATTATTTTTTCCGCAATATGGATATCGTGTCCGAGGTTCTCGAGGGTGCAGAAAACAATTTTTGGATCATTTTTAAATCCGAGATGGCCGCCGCTCAAAAGTATGATAACTAGATTATGGGTATCGTATTCGAGTTTTTTGAGGGTGCTGAGATCGATTTTGTGATCATTTTTCAAATCCAAGATGGCCGCCGTGCAAGATTATGATCACAAAAATATGGGTATCGTACCCGAGGTTCTCGAGAGCGCACATAACGATTTTGTGATCATTTTGAAATCCAAGATGGTCGCCGCTCATAATTATGATAACTACATTATGGATATCGCATCCGAGGTTCTCGAGGGTGCTGAGAACGATTTTGTGATCATTTTTCTAATCCAAGATGGCCGCCGCACAAAATTATGTTTTCAGCAATATGGATATCGTGTCAAAGGTTCTTGAGGGTGCAGAAAACAATTTTGGGATCATTTTTAAATCCGAGATGGCCGCCGCTCAAAAGTATGATAACTAAATTATGGTTATCGTATCCTAGCTTCTCGAGGGCGCTGAGAACGATTTTGTTATCATTTTTCTAATCCAAGATGGCCGCCGCACAAAATTATGTTTTCAGCAATATGGATATCGTGTCCGAGGTTCACGAGGGTGCAGAAAACAATTTTGGGATCATTTTTGAATCCGAGATGGCCGCTGCTCAAAAGTATGATAACTTAATTATGGGTATCGTATCCTAGGTTCTCGAGGGTGCTGAGAACGATTTGGTGATTATTTTTCAAATCCAAGATGGCCGCCGCTCAAAATTATGATTTTAGAAATATGGATATCGTGTCCAAGGTTCTCGAGGGTGCAGAAAACAATTTTGGGATCGTTTTTAAAACCGAGATGGCCGCCGCTCAAAAGTATGATAACTAGATTATGGGTATCGTATCCGAGGTTTTCGAGGATGCAGAGAACGATTTGGTGATCATTTTTAAATCCGAGATGGCCGCCGTGCAAGATTATGATCACAAAAATATGGGTATCGTATCCGAGGTTGTTGAGAGTGCACAGCACGATTTTGTGATCATTTTTGAAATCCAAGATGGCCGCTGCTCAAAATTATGATAACTACATTATGGGTATCGTATCCGAGGTTCTCGAGGGTGCAGAGAACGATTTTGAGATCATTTTTCAAATCGAAGATAGCCGCCGCATAAAAGTATGATAACTACATTATGGGTATCGTCTCCGAGGTTCTCGAGGGTGCAGAAAACAATTTTGGGATCATTTTTAAATCCTAGATGGACGCCGCTCAAAAGTATGATAATTTTATTATGGGTATCGAATCCTAGGTTCTCGAGGTTGCAGAGAACGATTTTGTGATCATTTATCAAATCCAAGATAGCCGCCGCTCAAAAGTATGACAACTACATTATGGGTATCGTATCCGAGGTTCTCGAGGGTGCTGAGAACGATTTTGTGATCATTTTTGCAAATCCAAGAGGGCCGCCATGCAAGATTATGATCACAAAAATATGGGTATCGTATCCGAGGTTCTTGAGAGTGCTGAGAACGATTTTGTAATCATTATTCAAATCCTATATGGCCAACGGTCAAAAGTATGATAACTACATTATGGGTATCGTATCCGAGGTTCTCGAGGGTGCTGAGAACGATTTAGTTATCATTTTTCTAATCCAAGATGGCCGCCGCACAAAATAATGATTTCATCAATATGGATATCGTACCCGAGGTTCTCGAGGGTGCAGAGAACGATTTGGTGATTATTTTTCAAATCCAAGATGGCCGCCACTCAAAATTATGATTTTATAAATATGGATATCGTGTCCGAGGTTCTCGAGGGTGCAGAAAACAACTTAGGGATCTTTTTTAAATCCGAGATGGCCGCCGCTCAAAAGTATGATAACTAGATTATGGGTATCGTATTCGAGGTTTTCGAGGATGCAGAGAACGATTTGGTGATCATTTTTCAAATCTAAGATGGCCGCCGTACAAAATTATGATTTTAGCAATATGGATATCGTGTCCGAGGTTCTCGAGCGTGCAGAAAACAATTTTGGGATCATTTTTAAATCCTAGATGGCTGCCGTTCAAAAGTATGATAACTAGATTATGGGTATCGTATCCGAGAATCTCGAGGGTGCAGATAACGATTTTGAGATCATTTTTCAAATCGAAGATAGCCGCCGCTTTAAACTATGATAACTACATTATGGGTATCGTATCCGAGGTTGTCGAGGGTGCTGAGAACGATTTTGTGATCATTTTTGAAATCCAAGATGGCCGCCGCTCAAAAGTATGATAACTACATTATGGGTATCGTATCCGGGGTTCTCGAGGGTGCTGAGAATGATTTTGTGATCATTTTTCTAATCCAAGATGGCCGCCGCACAAAATTATGTTTTCAGCAATATGGATATCGTGTCCGAGGTTCACGAGGGTGCAGAAAACAATTTTGGGATCATTTTTAAATCCGAGATGGCCGCCGCTCAAAATTATGATAACTAGATTATGGGTATCGTATCCTAGGTTCTCGAGGGTGCTGAGAACGATTTTGTAATCATTTTTCTAATCCAATATGGCCGCCGCACAAAATTATGATTTCAGCAATATGGATATCGTACCGGAGTTTCTCGAGGGTGTAGAGAACAATTCTGTGATCATTTTTGAAATCCAAGAGGGCTGCCGCAACCAATTATGTTTTCCGCAAAATGGATATCGTGTCCGAGGTTCTCGAGGGTGCAGAAAACACTTTTGGGATCATTTTTAAATCCGAGATGGCCGCTGCTCAAAAGTATGATAACTAGATTATGGGTATCGTATCCGAGGTTCTCGAGGATGCTGAGAACGATTTTGTAATCATTTTTCTAATCCAAGATGGCCGCCGCAAAACAATATGATTTCAGCAATATGGATATCGTACCCGAGGTTCTCGAGGGTGCACAGAACAATTCTGTGATCATTTTTGAAATCCAAGAGGGCTGCCGCAAACAATTATGTTTTCCGCAATATGTATATCGTGTCCGAGTTTCTCGAGGGTGCAGAGAACAAATCTATGATCATTTTTGAAATCCAAGAGGGCTGCCGCAAACAATTATGTTTTCAGCAATATGTATATCGTGTCCGAGGTTCTCGAAGGTGCAGAAAACAATTTTGGGATAATTTTTAAATCCGAGATGGCCGCCGCTCAAAATTATGATAACTACATTATGGGTATCAGAGGTTCTCGAGGTTGCAGAGAACGATTTTGTGATCATTTTTCAAATCCAAGATGGCCGCTTCTCAAAAGTATGATTACTAAATTATGGGTATCGTATCCGAGGTTCTCGAGGGTGTTGAGAACGATTTTGTGATCATTTTTCAAATCCAAGTGGGCCGCCGTGCAAGATTATGATCACAAAAATATGGGTATCGTATCCGAGGTTCTTGAGAGTGCAGAGAACGATTTTGTGATCATTATTCAAATCCTAGATGGCCGCCGCTCAACAGTATGATAACTACATTATGGGTATCGTATCCGAGGATCTAGAGTGTGCTGAGAACGATTTTGTGATCATTTTTCTAATCCAAGATGGCCGCCGCACAAAATTATGTTTTCAGCAATATGCATATCGTGTCCGAGGTTCTTGAGGGTGCAGAAAACAATTTTGGGATCATTTTTAAATCCTAGATGGCCGCCGCTCAAATGTATGATAACTAGATTATGGGTATCGTATCCTAGGTTCTCGAGGGTGCTGAGAACGATTTTGTGATCATTTTTCAAATCCAAGATGGCCGCCACACAAAATTATGATTTTAACAATATGGATATCGTGTCCGAGGTTCTCGAGGGTGCAGAAAACAATTTTGGGATCATTTTTAAATCCGAGATGGCCGCCGCTCAAAAGTATGATAACTAAATTATGGGTATCGTATCCTAGCTTCTCGAGGGCGCTGAGAACGATTTTGTAATCATTTTTCTAATCCAAGATGGCCACCGCACAAAATTATGATTTCAGCAATATGGATATCGTGTCCGAGGTTCTCGAGGGTGCAGAAAACAATTTTGGGATCATTTTTCAAATCCAAGATGGCCGCCGCTCAAAAGTATGATAACTAAATTATGGTTATCGTATCCTAGCTTCTCGAGGGCGCTGAGAACGATTTTGTTATCATTTTTCTAATCCAAGATGGCCGCCGCACAAAATTATGTTTTCAGCAATATGGATATCGTACCCGAGGTTCTCGAGGGTGCACAGAACAATTCTGTGATCATTTTTGAAATCCAAGAGGGCTGCCGCAAACAATTATGTTTTCCGCAATATGTATATCGTGTCCGAGTTTCTCGAGGGTGCAGAGAACAAATCTATGATCATTTTTGAAATCCAAGAGGGCTGCCGCAAACAATTTTGTTTTCAGCAATATGTATATCGTGTCCGAGGTTCTCGAAGGTGCAGAAAACAATTTTGGGATAATTTTTAAATCCGAGATGGCCGCCGCTCAAAATTATGATAACTACATTATGGGTATCAGAGGTTCTCGAGGTTGCAGAGAACGATTTTGTGATCATTTTTCAAATCCAAGATGGCCGCTTCTCAAAAGTATGATTACTAAATTATGGGTATCGTATCCGAGTTTCTCGAGGGTGTTGAGAACGATTTTGTGATCATTTTTCAAATCCAAGTGGGCCGCCGTGCAAGATTATGATCACAAAAATATGGGTATCGTATCCGAGGTTCTTGAGAGTGCAGAGAACGATTTTGTGATCATTATTCAAATCCTAGATGGCCGCCGCTCAACAGTATGATAACTACATTATGGGTATCGTATCCGAGGATCTAGAGTGTGCTGAGAACGATTTTGTGATCATTTTTCTAATCCAAGATGGCCGCCGCACAAAATTATGTTTTCAGCAATATGCATATCGTGTCCGAGGTTCTTGAGGGTGCAGAAAACAATTTTGGGATCATTTTTAAATCCTAGATGGCCGCCGCTCAAATGTATGATAACTAGATTATGGGTATCGTATCCTAGGTTCTCGAGGGTGCAGAGAACGATTTGGTGATCATTTTTCAAATCCAAGATGGCCGCCGCACAAAATTATGATTTTAACAATATGGATATCGTGTCCGAGGTTCTCGAGGGTGCAGAAAACAATTTTGGGATCATTTTTAAATCCGAGATGGCCGCCGCTCAAAAGTATGATAACTAAATTATGGGTATCGTATCCTAGCTTCTCGAGGGCGCTGAGAACGATTTTGTAATCATTTTTCTAATCCAAGATGGCCACCGCACAAAATTATGATTTCAGCAATATGGATATCGTGTCCGAGGTTCTCGAGGGTGCAGAAAACAATTTTAGGATCATTTTTCAAATCCAAGATGGCTGCCGCTCAAAAGTATGATAACTAAATTATGGTTATCGTATCCTAGCTTCTCGAGGGCGCTGAGAACGATTTTGTTATCATTTTTCTAATCCAAGATGGCCGCCGCACAAAATTATGTTTTCAGCAATATGGATATCGTGTCCGAGGTTCTCGAGGGATCAGAAAACAATTTTGGGATCATTTTTAAATCCGAGATGGCCGCTGCTCAAAAGTATGATAACTTCATTATGGGTATCGTATCCTAGGTTCTCGAGGGTGCTGAGAACGATTTTGTAATCATTTTTCTAATCCAAGATGGCCGCCGCACAAAATTATGATTTCAGCAATATGGATATCGTATCCGAGGTTCTCGAGGGTGCTGAGAACGATTTTGTGATCATTTTTCTAATCCAAGATGGCCGCCGCACAAAATTATGTTTTCAGCAATATGGATATCGTGTCAAAGGTTCTTGAGGGTGCAGAAAACAATTTTGGGATCATTTTTAAATCCGAGATCGCCGCCGCTCAAAAGTATGATAACTAAATTATGGTTATCGTATCCTAGCTTCTCGAGGGCGCTGAGAACGATTTTGTTATCATTTTTCTAATCCAAGATGGCCGCCGCACAAAATTATGTTTTCAGCAATATGGATATCGTGTCCGAGGTTCTCGAGGGTGCAGAAAACAATTTTGGGATCATTTTTGAATCCGAGATGGCCGCTGCTCAAAAGTATGATAACTTAATTATGGGTATCGTATCCTAGGTTCTCGAGGGTGCAGAGAACGATTTGGTGATTATTTTTCAAATCCAAGATGGCCGCCGCTCAAAATTATGATTTTAGAAATATGGATATCGTGTCCGAGGTTCTCGAGGGTGCAGAAAACAATTTTGGGATCATTTTTAAAACCGAGATGGCCGCCGCTCAAAAGTATGATAACTAGATTATGGGTATCGTAACCGAGGTTTTCGAGGATGCAGAGAACGATTTGGTGATCATTTTTCAAATCTAAGATTGCCGCCGCACAAAATTATGATTTTAGCAATATGGATATCGTGTCCGAGGTTCTCGAGGGTGCAGAAAACAATTTTGGGATCATTTTTAAATCCGAGATGGCCGCCGTGCAAGATTATGATCACAAAAATATGGGTATCGTATCCTAGGTTGTCGAGAGTGCACAGAACGATTTTGTGATCATTTTTGAAATCCAAGATGGCCGCTGCTCAAAATTATGATAACTACATTATGGGTATCGTATCCGAGGTTCTCGAGGGTGCAGAGAACGATTTTGAGATCATTTTTCAAATCGGAGATAGCCGCCGCATAAAAGTATGATAACTACATTATGGGTATCGTGTCCGAGGTTCTCGAGGGTGCAGAAAACAATTTTGGGATCATTTTTAAATCCTAGATGGACGCCGCTCAAAGTATGATAATTTTATTATGGGTATCGAATCCTAGGTTCTCGAGGTTGCAGAGAACGATTTTGTGATCATTTATCAAATCTAAGATAGCCGCCGCTCAAAAGTATGACAACTACATTATGGGTATCGTATCCGAGGTTCTCGAGGGTGCTGAGAACGATTTTGTGATCATTTTTGCAAATCCAAGAGGGCCGCCATGCAAGATTATGATCACAAAAATATGGGTATCGTATCCGAGGTTCTTGAGAGTGCTGAGAACGATTTTGTAATCATTATTCAAATCCTATATGGCCGACGCTCAAAAGTATGATAACTACATTATGGGTATCGTATCCGAGGTTCTCGAGGGTGCTGAGAACGATTTAGTTATCATTTTTCTAATCCAAGATGGCCGCCGCACAAAATAATGATTTCATCAATATGGATATCGTACCCGAGGTTCTCGAGGGTGCAGAGAACGATTTGGTGATTATTTTTCAAATCCAAGATGGCCGCCACTCAAAATTATGATTTTATAAATATGGATATCGTGTCCGAGGTTCTCGAGGGTGCAGAAAACAACTTAGGGATCTTTTTTAAATCCGAGATGGCCGCCGCTCAAAAGTATGATAACTACATTATGGGTATCGTATCCGAGGTTCTCGAGGGTGCTGAGAACGATTTAGTTATCATTTTTCTAATCCAAGATGGCCGCCGCACAAAATAATGATTTCATCAATATGGATATCGTACCCGAGGTTCTCGAGGGTGCAGAGAACGATTTGGTGATTATTTTTCAAATCCAAGATGGCCGCCACTCAAAATTATGATTTTAGAAATATGGATATCGTGTCCGAGGTTCTCGAGGGTGCAGAAAACAATTTTGGGATCTTTTTTAAATCCTAGATGGCTGCCGTTCAAAAGTATGATAACTAGATCATGGGTATCGTATCCGAGAATCTCGAGGGTGCAGAGAACGATTTTGAGATCATTTTTCAAATCGAAGATAGCCGCCGCTTAAAAGTATGATAACTACATTATGGGTATCGTATCCGAGGTTGTCGAGGGTGCTGAGAATGATTTTGTGATCATTTATGAAATCCAAGATGGCCGGCACTCAAAAGTATGATAACTACATTATGGGTATCGTATTCGAGGTTTTCGAGGATGCAGAGAACGATTTGGTGATCATTTTTCAAATCAGAGATGGCCGCCGCACAAAATTATGATTTTAGCAATATGGATATCGTGTCCGAGTTTCTCGAGCGTGCAGAAAACAATTTTGGGATCATTTTTAAATCCTAGATGGCTGCCGTTCAAAAGTATGATAACTAGATCATGGGTATCGTATCCGAGAATCTCGAGGGTGCAGAGAACGATTTTGAGATCATTTTTCAAATCGAAGATAGCCGCCGCTTAAAAGTATGATAACTACATTATGGGTATCGTATCCGAGGTTGTCGAGGGTGCTGAGAATGATTTTGTGATCATTTATGAAATCCAAGATGTCCGGCACTCAAAAGTATGATAACTACATTATGGGTATCGTATCCGAGGTTCTCGAGGGTGCTGAGAATTATTTTGTGATCATTTTCTAATCCAAGATGGCCGCCGCACAAAATTATGTTTTCAGCAATATGGATATCGTGTCCGTGGTTCTCGAGGGTGCAGGAAACAATTTTGGGACCATTTTTAAATCCAAGATGGCCGCCGCTCAAAAGTATGATAACTAGCTTATGGGTATCGTATCCTAGGTTCTCGAGGGTGCTGAGAACGATTTAGTAATCATTTTTCTAATCCAAGATGGCCGCCGCACAAAATTATGATTTCATCAATATGGATATCGTACCCGAGGTTCTCGAGGGTGCAGAGAACGATTTGGATGATTATTTTTTATATCCAAGATGGCCGCCGCTCAAAATTATGATTTAAGAAATATGGATATCGTGTCCGAGGTTCTCGAGGGTGCAGAAAACAATTTTGGGATCATTTTTAAATCCGAGATGGCCGCCGCTCAAAAGTATATGATAACTAGATTATGGGTATCGTATTCGAGGTTTTTGAGGATGCAGAGAACGATTTGGTGATCATTTTTCAAATCTTAGATGGCCGCCGCACAAAATTATGATTTTAGCAATATGGATATCGTGTCCGAGTTTCTCGAGGCTGCAGAAAACAATTTTGGAATCATTTTTAAATCCGAGATGGCCGCCGCTCAAAAGTATGATAACTAGATTATGGGTATCGTATTCGAGGTTTTCGAGGATGCAGAGAACGATTTGGTGATCATTTTTCAATTCTAAGATGGCCGCTGCACAAAATTATGATTTTAGCAATATGGATATCGTGTCCGAGGTTCTCGAGGGTGCAGAAAACAATTTTGGAATCATTTTTAAATCCGAGATGGCCGCCGTGCAAGATTATGATCACAAAAATATGGGTATCGCATCCGAGGTTCTCGAGAGTGCACAGAATGATTTTGTGATCATTTTTGAAATCCAAGATGGCCGCCGCTCAAAATTATGATAACTTCTTTATGGGTATCGTATCCGAGGTTCTCGAGGGTGCAGAGAACGATTTTGAGACCATTTTTCAAATCGAAGATAGCCGCCGCTTAAAAGTATGATAAATACATTATGGGTATCGTATCCGAGGTTGTCGAGGGTGCTGAGAACGATTTTGTGATCATTTATGAAATCCAAGATGGCCGCCACTCAAAAGTATGATAACTACATTATGGGTATCGTATCCGAGGTTCTCGAGGGTGCTGAGAATTATTTTGTGATCATTTTCTAATCCAAGATGGCCGCCGCACAAAATTATGTTTTCAGCAATATGGATATCGTGTCCGAGGTTCTCGAGGGTGCAGAAAACAATTTTGGGATCATTTTTAAATCCGAGATGGCCGCTGCTCAAAAGTATGTTAACTTGATTATGGGTATCGTTTCCTAGGTTCTCGAGGGTGCTGAGAACGATTTTGTGATCATTTTTCAAATCCAAGATGGCCGCCGTGCAAGATTATGATCACA
Organism: Leptidea sinapis; assembly: GCF_905404315.1. Taxonomy (NCBI): domain Eukaryota; kingdom Metazoa; phylum Arthropoda; class Insecta; order Lepidoptera; family Pieridae; genus Leptidea; species Leptidea sinapis. Next base: position 13,960,027 of record NC_066283.1, on the reverse strand, counting down.
ATAATATGGGTATCGTACCCGAGGTTCTCGAGAGCGCACATAACGATTTTGTGATCATTTTGAAATCCAAGATGGTCGCCGCTCAAAATTATGATAACTACATTATGGATATCGCATCCGTGGTTCTCGAGGGTGCTGAGAACGATTTTGTGATCATTTTTGTAATCCAAGATGGCCGCCGCACAAAATTATGTTTTCAGCAATATGGATATCGTGTCAAAGGTTCTTGAGGGTGCAGAAAACAATTTTGGGATCATTTTTAAATCCGAGATGGCCGCCGCTCAAAAGTATGATAACTAAATTATGGTTATCGTATCCTAGCTTCTCGAGGGCGCTGAGAACGATTTTGTTATCATTTTTCTAATCCAAGATAGCCGCTGCTCAAAAGTATGACAACTACATTATGGGTATCGTATCCGAGGTTCTCGAGGGTGCTGAGAACGATTTTGTGATCATTTTTGCAAATCCAAGAGGGCCGCCGCTCAAAATTATGATTTTAGAAATATGGATATCGTGTCCGAGGTTCTCGAGGGTGCAGAAAACAATTTTGGGATCATTTTTAAAACCGAGATGGCCGCCGCTCAAAAGTATGATAACTAAATTATGGGTATCGTATCCGAGGTTTTCGAGGATGCAGAGAACGATTTGGTGATAATTTTTCAAATCTAAGATGGCCGCCGCACAAAATTATGATTTTAGCAATATGGATATCGTGTCCGAGGTTCTCGAGGGTGCAGAAAACAATTTTGGGATCATTTTTAAATCCGAGATGGCCGCCGTGCAAGATTATGATCACAAAAATATGGGTATCGTATCCGAGGTTGTCGAGAGTGCACAGAACGATTTTGTGATCATTTTTGAAATCCAAGATGGCCGCTGCTCAAAATTATGATAACTACATTATGGGTATCGTATCCGAGGTTCTCGAGGGTGCAGAGAACGATTTTGAGATCATTTTTCAAATCGAAGATAGCCGCCGCTTAAAAGTATGATAACTACATTATGGGTATCGTGTCCGAGGTTCTCGAGGGTGCAGAAAACAATTTTGGGATCATTTTTAAATCCTAGATGGACGCCGCTCAAAAGTATGATAATTTTATTATGGGTATCGAATCCTAGGTTCTCGAGGTTGCAGAGAACGATTTTGTGATCATTTATCAAATCCAAGATAGCCGCTGCTCAAAAGTATGACAACTACATTATGGGTATCGTATCCGAGGTTCTCGAGGGTGCTGAGAACGATTTTGTGATCATTTTTGCAAATCCAAGAGGGCCGCCATGCAAGATTATGATCACAAAAATATGGGTATCGTATCCGAGGTTCGTGAGAGTGCTGAGAACGATTTTGTAATCATTATTCAAATCCTATATGGCCGCCGCTCAAAAGTATGATAACTACATTATGGGTATCGTATCCGAGGTTCTCGAGGGTGCTGAAAACGATTTAGTAATCATTTTTCTAATCCAAGATGGCCGCCGCACAAAATAATGATTTCATCAATATGGATATCGTACCCGAGGTTCTCGAGGGTGCAGAGAACGATTTGGTGATTATTTTTCAAATCCAAGATGGCCGCCGCTCAAAATTATGATTTTAGAAATATGGATATCGTGTCCGAGGTTCTCGAGGGTGCAGAAAACAATTTTGGGATCTTTTTTAAATCCGAGATGGCCGCCGCTCAAAAGTATGATAACTAGATTATGGGTATCGTATTCGAGGTTTTCGAGGATGCAGAGAACGATTTGGTGATCATTTTTCAAATTTAAGATGGCCGCCGCACAAAATTATGATTTTAGCAATATGGATATCGTGTCCGAGGTTCTCGAGCGTGCAGAAAACAATTTTGGGATCATTTTTAAATCCTAGATGGCTGCCGTTCAAAAGTATGATAACTAGATTATGGGTATCGTATCCGAGAATCTCGAGGGTGCAGAGAACGATTTTGAGATCATTTTTCAAATCGAAGATAGCCGCCGCTTAAAAAAATGATAACTACATTATGGGTATCGTATCCGAGGTTGTCGAGGGTGCTGAGAATGATTTTGTGATCATTTATGAAATCCAAGATGGCCGGCACTCAAAAGTATGATAACTACATTATGGGTATCGTATCCGAGGTTCTCGAGGGTGCTGAGAATTATTTTGTGATCATTTTCTAATCCAAGATGGCCGCCGCACAAAATTATGTTTTCAGCAATATGGATATCGTGTCCGTGGTTCTCGAGGGTGCAGGAAACAATTTTGGGACCATTTTTAAATCCGAGATGGCCGCCGCTCAAAAGTATGATAACTAGCTTATGGGTATCGTATCCTAGGTTCTCGAGGGTGCTGAGAACGATTGAGAAATCATTTTTCTAATCCAAGATGGCCGCCGCACAAAATTATGATTTCATCAATATGGATATCGTACCCGAGGTTCTCGAGGGTGCAGAGAACGATTTGGATGATTATTTTTTATATCCAAGATGGCCGCCGCTCAAAATTATGATTTTAGAAATATGGATATCGTGTCCGAGGTTCTCGAGGGTGCAGAAAACAATTTTGGGATCATTTTTAAATCCGAGATGGCCGCCGCTCAAAAGTATATGATAACTAGATTATGGGTATCGTATTCGAGGTTTTCGAGGATGCAGAGAACGATTTGGTGATCATTTTTCAAATCTTAGATGGCCGCCGCACAAAATTATGATTTTAGCAATATGGATATCGTGTCCGAGGTTCTCGAGGGTGCAGAAAACAATTTTGGAATCATTTTTAAATCCGAGATGGCCGCCACTCAAAAGTATGATAACTAGATTATGGGTATCGTATTCGAGGTTTTCGAGGATGCAGAGAACGATTTGGTGATCATCTTTCAATTCTAAGATGGCCGCTGCACAAAATTATGATTTTAGCAATATGGATATCGTGTCCGAGGTTCTCGAGGGTGCAGAAAACAATTTTGGAATCATTTTTAAATCCGAGATGGCCGCCGCTCAAATGTATGATAACTAGATTATGGGTATCGTATCCAAGGTTTCCGAGGATGCAGAGAACGATTTGGTGATCATTTTTCAAATCTAAGATGGCCGCCGCACAAAAATATGATTTTAGCAATATGAATATCATGTCCGAGATTCTCGAGCGTGCAGAAAACAATTTTGGGATCATTTTTAAATCCGAGATGGCCGCCGTGCAAGATTATGATCACAAAAATATGGGTATCGTATCCGAGGTTCTCGAGAGTGCACAGAACGATTTTGTGATCATTTTTGAAATCCAAGATGGCCGCCGCACAAAATTATGATTTTAACAATATGGATATCGTGTCCGAGGTTCTCGAGGGTGCAGAAAACAATTTTGGGATCATTTTTAAATCCGAGATGGCTGCCGCTCAAAAGTATGATAACTTAATTATGGGTATCGTATCCTAGGTTCTCGAGGGCGCTGAGAACGATTTTGTAATCATTTTTCTAATCCAAGATAGCCGCCGCACAAAATTATGATTTCAGCAATATGGATATCGTGTCCGAGGTTGTCGTGGGTGCAGAAAACAATTTTGGGATCATTTTTCAAATCCAAGATGGCCGCCGCTCAAAAGTATGATAACTAAATTATGGTTATCGTATCCTAGCTTCTCGTGGGCGCTGAGAACGATTTTGTAATCATTTTTCTATTCCAAGATGGCCGCCGCACAAAATTATGATTTCAGCAATATGGGTATCGTATCCGAGGTTTTCGAGGGTGCAGAGAACGATTTGGTGATCATTTTTCAAATCCAAGATGGCCGCCGCACAAAATTATGATTTTAACAATATGGATATCGTGTCCGAGGTTCTCGAGGGTGCAGAAAACAATTTTGGGATCATTTTTAAATCCGAGATGGCCGCCGCTCAAAAGTATGATAACTAAATTATGGGTATCGTATCCTAGGTTATCGAGGGCGCTGAGAACGATTTTGTTATCATTTTTCTAATCCAAGATGGCCGCCGCACAAAATAATGATTTCATCAATATGGATATCGTACCCGAGGTTCTCGAGGGTGCAGAGAACGATTTGGTGATTATTTTTCAAATCCAAGATGGCCGCCGCTCAAAAGTATGATAACTAAATTATGGTTATCGTATCCTAGCTTCTCGAGGGCGCTGAGAACGATTTTGTTATCATTTTTCTAATCCAAGATGGCCGCCGCACAAAATTATGTTTTCAGCAATATGGATATCGTGTCCGAGGTTCTCGAGGGTGCAAAAAACAATTTTGGGATCATTTTTAAATCCGAGATGGCCGCCGCTCAAAAGTATGATAACTTGATTATGGGTATCGTATTCGAGTTTTTTGAGGGTGCTGAGAACGATTTTGTGATCATTTTTCAAATCCAAGATGGACGCCGTGCAAGATTATGATCACAAAAATATGGGTATCGTACCCGAGGTTCTCGAGAGCGCCCATAACGATTTTGTGATCATTTTGAAATCCAAGATGGCCGCCGCACAAAAGTATGATAACTACATTATGGGTATCGTATCCGAGGTTCTCGAGGGTGCTGAGAATTATTTTGTAATCATTTTTCTAATCCAAGATGGCCGCTGCACAAAATTATGATTTCAGCAATATGGATATCGTACCCGAGTTTCACGAGGGTGCAGAGAACGATTTGGTGATTATTTTTCAAATCCAAGATGGCCGCCGCACAAAATTATGTTTTCAGCAATATGGATATCGTGTCAAAGGTTCTTGAGGGTGCAGAAAACAATTTTGGGATCATTTTTAAATCCGAGATGGCCGCCGCTCAAAAGTATGATAACTAAATTATGGTTATCGTTTCCTAGCTTCTCGAGGGCGCTGAGAACGATTTTGTTATCATTTTTCTAATCCAAGATGGCCGCCGCACAAAATTATGTTTTCAGCAATATGGATATCGTGTCCGAGGTTCACGAGGGTGCAGAAAACAATTTTGGGATCATTTTTGAATCCGAGATGGCCGCTGCTCAAAAGTATGATAACTTAATTATGGGTATCGTATCCTAGGTTCTCGAGGGTGCTGAGAACGATTTGGTGATTATTTTTCAAATCCAAGATGGCCGCCGCTCAAAATTATGATTTTAGAAATATGGATATCGTGTCCAAGGTTCTCGAGGGTGCAGAAAACAATTTTGGGATCGTTTTTAAAACCGAGATGGCCGCCGCTCAAAAGTATGATAACTAGATTATGGGTATCGTATCCGAGGTTTTCGAGGATGCAGAGAACGATTTGGTGATCATTTTTAAATCCGAGATGGCCGCCGTGCAAGATTATGATCACAAAAATATGGGTATCGTATCCGAGGTTGTTGAGAGTGCACAGCACGATTTTGTGATCATTTTTGAAATCCAAGATGGCCGCTGCTCAAAATTATGATAACTACATTATGGGTATCGTATCCGAGGTTCTCGAGGGTGCAGAGAACGATTTTGAGATCATTTTTCAAATCGAAGATAGCCGCCGCATAAAAGTATGATAACTACATTATGGGTATCGTCTCCGAGGTTCTCGAGGGTGCAGAAAACAATTTTGGGATCATTTTTAAATCCTAAATGGACGCCGCTCAAAAGTATGATAATTTTATTATGGGTATCGAATCCTAGGTTCTCGAGGTTGCAGAGACCGATTTTGTGATCATTTATCAAATCCAAGATAGCCGCCGCTCAAAAGTATGACAACTACATTATGGGTATCGTATCCGAGGTTCTCGAGGGTGCTGAGAACGATTTTGTGATCATTTTTGCAAATCCAAGAGGGCCGCCATGCAAGATTATGATCACAAAAATATGGGTATCGTATCCGAGGTTCTTGAGAGTGCTGAGAACGATTTTGTAATCATTATTCAAATCCTATATGGCCAACGCTCAAAAGTATGATAACTACATTATGGGTATCGTATCCGAGGTTCTCGAGGGTGCTGAGAACGATTTAGTTATCATTTTTCTAATCCAAGATGGCCGCCGCACAAAATAATGATTTCATCAATATGGATATCGTACCCGAGGTTCTCGAGGGTGCAGAGAACGATTTGGTGATTATTTTTCAAATCCAAGATGGCCGCCACTCAAAATTATGATTTTATAAATATGGATATCGTGTCCGAGGTTCTCGAGGGTGCAGAAAACAACTTAGGGATCTTTTTTAAATCCGAGATGGCCGCCGCTCAAAAGTATGATAACTAGATTATGGGTATCGTATTCGAGGTTTTCGAGGATGCAGAGAACGATTTGGTGATCATTTTTCAAATCTAAGATGGCCGCCGTACAAAATTATGATTTTAGCAATATGGATATCGTGTCCGAGGTTCTCGAGCGTGCAGAAAACAATTTTGGGATCATTTTTAAATTCTAGATGGCTGCCGTTCAAAAGTATGATAACTAGATTATGGGTATCGTATCCGAGAATCTCGAGGGTGCAGATAACGATTTTGAGATCATTTTTCAAATCGAAGATAGCCGCCGCTTTAAACTATGATAACTACATTATGGGTATCGTATCCGAGGTTGTCGAGGGTGCTGAGAACGATTTTGTGATCATTTTTGAAATCCAAGATGGCCGCCGCTCAAAAGTATGATAACTACATTATGGGTATCGTATCCGGGGTTCTCGAGGGTGCTGAGAATGATTTTGTGATCATTTTTCTAATCCAAGATGGCCGCCGCACCAAATTATGTTTTCAGCAATATGGATATCGTGTCCGAGGTTCACGAGGGTGCAGAAAACAATTTTGGGATCATTTTTAAATCCGAGATGGCCGCCGCTCAAAATTATGATAACTAGATTATGGGTATCGTATCCTAGGTTCTCGAGGGTGCTGAGAACGATTTTGTAATCATTTTTCTAATCCAATATGGCCGCCGCACAAAATTATGATTTCAGCAATATGGATATCGTACCGGAGTTTCTCGAGGGTGTAGAGAACAATTCTGTGATCATTTTTGAAATCCAAGAGGGCTGCCGCAACCAATTATGTTTTCCGCAAAATGGATATCGTGTCCGAGGTTCTCGAGGGTGCAGAAAACACTTTTGGGATCATTTTTAAATCCGAGATGGCCGCTGCTCAAAAGTATGATAACTAGATTATGGGTATCGTATCCGAGGTTCTCGAGGGTGCTGAGAACGATTTTGTAATCATTTTTCTAATCCAAGATGGCCGCCGCAAAACAATATGATTTCAGCAATATGGATATCGTACCCGAGGTTCTCGAGGGTGCACAGAACAATTCTGTGATCATTTTTGAAATCCAAGAGGGCTGCCGCAAACAATTATGTTTTCCGCAATATGTATATCGTGTCCGAGTTTCTCGAGGGTGCAGAGAACAAATCTATGATCATTTTTGAAATCCAAGAGGGCTGCCGCAAACAATTATGTTTTCAGCAATATGTATATCGTGTCCGAGGTTCTCGAAGGTGCAGAAAACAATTTTGGGATAATTTTTAAATCCGAGATGGCCGCCGCTCAAAATTATGATAACTACATTATGGGTATCAGAGGTTCTCGAGGTTGCAGAGAACGATTTTGTGATCATTTTTCAAATCCAAGATGGCCGCTTCTCAAAAGTATGATTACTAAATTATGGGTATCGTATCCGAGGTTCTCGAGGGTGTTGAGAACGATTTTGTGATCATTTTTCAAATCCAAGTGGGCCGCCGTGCAAGATTATGATCACAAAAATATGGGTATCGTATCCGAGGTTCTTGAGAGTGCAGAGAACGATTTTGTGATCATTATTCAAATCCTAGATGGCCGCCGCTCAACAGTATGATAACTACATTATGGGTATCGTATCCGAGGATCTAGAGTGTGCTGAGAACGATTTTGTGATCATTTTTCTAATCCAAGATGGCCGCCGCACAAAATTATGTTTTCAGCAATATGCATATCGTGTCCGAGGTTCTTGAGGGTGCAGAAAACAATTTTGGGATCATTTTTAAATCCTAGATGGCCGCCGCTCAAATGTATGATAACTAGATTATGGGTATCGTATCCTAGGTTCTCGAGGGTGCAGAGAACGATTTGGTGATCATTTTTCAAATCCAAGATGGCCGCCACACAAAATTATGATTTTAACAATATGGATATCGTGTCCGAGGTTCTCGAGGGTGCAGAAAACAATTTTGGGATCATTTTTAAATCCGAGATGGCCGCCGCTCAAAAGTATGATAACTAAATTATGGGTATCGTATCCTAGCTTCTCGAGGGCGCTGAGAACGATTTTGTAATCATTTTTCTAATCCAAGATGGCCACCGCACAAAATTATGATTTCAGCAATATGGATATCGTGTCCGAGGTTCTCGAGGGTGCAGAAAACAATTTTGGGATCATTTTTCAAATCCAAGATGGCCGCCGCTCAAAAGTATGATAACTAAATTATGGTTATCGTATCCTAGCTTCTCGAGGGCGCTGAGAACGATTTTGTTATCATTTTTCTAATCCAAGATGGCCGCCGCACAAAATTATGTTTTCAGCAATATGGATATCGTACCCGAGGTTCTCGAGGGTGCACAGAACAATTCTGTGATCATTTTTGAAATCCAAGAGGGCTGCCGCAAACAATTATGTTTTCCGCAATATGTATATCGTGTCCGAGTTTCTCGAGGGTGCAGAGAACAAATCTATGATCATTTTTGAAATCCAAGAGGGCTGCCGCAAACAATTATGTTTTCAGCAATATGTATATCGTGTCCGAGGTTCTCGAAGGTGCAGAAAACAATTTTGGGATAATTTTTAAATCCGAGATGGCCGCCGCTCAAAATTATGATAACTACATTATGGGTATCAGAGGTTCTCGAGGTTGCAGAGAACGATTTTGTGATCATTTTTCAAATCCAAGATGGCCGCTTCTCAAAAGTATGATTACTAAATTATGGGTATCGTATCCGAGTTTCTCGAGGGTGTTGAGAACGATTTTGTGATCATTTTTCAAATCCAAGTGGGCCGCCGTGCAAGATTATGATCACAAAAATATGGGTATCGTATCCGAGGTTCTTGAGAGTGCAGAGAACGATTTTGTGATCATTATTCAAATCCTAGATGGCCGCCGCTCAACAGTATGATAACTACATTATGGGTATCGTATCCGAGGATCTAGAGTGTGCTGAGAACGATTTTGTGATCATTTTTCTAATCCAAGATGGCCGCCGCACAAAATTATGTTTTCAGCAATATGCATATCGTGTCCGAGGTTCTTGAGGGTGCAGAAAACAATTTTGGGATCATTTTTAAATCCTAGATGGCCGCCGCTCAAATGTATGATAACTAGATTATGGGTATCGTATCCTAGGTTCTCGAGGGTGCAGAGAACGATTTGGTGATCATTTTTCAAATCCAAGATGGCCGCCGCACAAAATTATGATTTTAACAATATGGATATCGTGTCCGAGGTTCTCGAGGGTGCAGAAAACAATTTTGGGATCATTTTTAAATCCGAGATGGCCGCCGCTCAAAAGTATGATAACTAAATTATGGGTATCGTATCCTAGCTTCTCGAGGGCGCTGAGAACGATTTTGTAATCATTTTTCTAATCCAAGATGGCCACCGCACAAAATTATGATTTCAGCAATATGGATATCGTGTCCGAGGTTCTCGAGGGTGCAGAAAACAATTTTAGGATCATTTTTCAAATCCAAGATGGCTGCCGCTCAAAAGTATGATAACTAAATTATGGTTATCGTATCCTAGCTTCTCGAGGGCGCTGAGAACGATTTTGTTATCATTTTTCTAATCCAAGATGGCCGCCGCACAAAATTATGTTTTCAGCAATATGGATATCGTGTCCGAGGTTCACGAGGGTGCAGAAAACAATTTTGGGATCATTTTTGAATCCGAGATGGCCGCTGCTCAAAAGTATGATAACTTAATTATGGGTATCGTATCCTAGGTTCTCGAGGGTGCTGAGAACGATTTGGTGATTATTTTTCAAATCCAAGATGGCCGCCGCTCAAAATTATGATTTTAGAAATATGGATATCGTGTCCAAGGTTCTCGAGGGTGCAGAAAACAATTTTGGGATCGTTTTTAAAACCGAGATGGCCGCCGCTCAAAAGTATGATAACTAGATTATGGGTATCGTATCCGAGGTTTTCGAGGATGCAGAGAACGATTTGGTGATCATTTTTAAATCCGAGATGGCCGCCGTGCAAGATTATGATCACAAAAATATGGGTATCGTATCCGAGGTTGTTGAGAGTGCACAGCACGATTTTGTGATCATTTTTGAAATCCAAGATGGCCGCTGCTCAAAATTATGATAACTACATTATGGGTATCGTATCCGAGGTTCTCGAGGGTGCAGAGAACGATTTTGAGATCATTTTTCAAATCGAAGATAGCCGCCGCATAAAAGTATGATAACTACATTATGGGTATCGTCTCCGAGGTTCTCGAGGGTGCAGAAAACAATTTTGGGATCATTTTTAAATCCTAGATGGACGCCGCTCAAAAGTATGATAATTTTATTATGGGTATCGAATCCTAGGTTCTCGAGGTTGCAGAGAACGATTTTGTGATCATTTATCAAATCCAAGATAGCCGCCGCTCAAAAGTATGACAACTACATTATGGGTATCGTATCCGAGGTTCTCGAGGGTGCTGAGAACGATTTTGTGATCATTTTTGCAAATCCAAGAGGGCCGCCATGCAAGATTATGATCACAAAAATATGGGTATCGTATCCGAGGTTCTTGAGAGTGCTGAGAACGATTTTGTAATCATTATTCAAATCCTATATGGCCAACGCTCAAAAGTATGATAACTACATTATGGGTATCGTATCCGAGGTTCTCGAGGGTGCTGAGAACGATTTAGTTATCATTTTTCTAATCCAAGATGGCCGCCGCACAAAATAATGATTTCATCAATATGGATATCGTACCCGAGGTTCTCGAGGGTGCAGAGAACGATTTGGTGATTATTTTTCAAATCCAAGATGGCCGCCACTCAAAATTATGATTTTATAAATATGGATATCGTGTCCGAGGTTCTCGAGGGTGCAGAAAACAACTTAGGGATCTTTTTTAAATCCGAGATGGCCGCCGCTCAAAAGTATGATAACTAGATTATGGGTATCGTATTCGAGGTTTTCGAGGATGCAGAGAACGATTTGGTGATCATTTTTCAAATCTAAGATGGCCGCCGTACAAAATTATGATTTTAGCAATATGGATATCGTGTCCGAGGTTCTCGAGCGTGCAGAAAACAATTTTGGGATCATTTTTAAATTCTAGATGGCTGCCGTTCAAAAGTATGATAACTAGATTATGGGTATCGTATCCGAGAATCTCGAGGGTGCAGATAACGATTTTGAGATCATTTTTCAAATCGAAGATAGCCGCCGCTTAAAAGTATGATAACTACATTATGGGTATCGTATCCGAGGTTCTCGAGGGTGCTGAGAACGATTTTGTGATCATTTTTGAAATCCAAGATGGCCGCCGCTCAAAAGTATGATAACTACATTATGGGTATCGTATCCGGGGTTCTCGAGGGTGCTGAGAATGATTTTGTGATCATTTTTCTAATCCAAGATGGCCGCCGCACCAAATTATGTTTTCAGCAATATGGATATCGTGTCCGAGGTTCACGAGGGTGCAGAAAACAATTTTGGGATCATTTTTAAATCCGAGATGGCCGCCGCTCAAAATTATGATAACTAGATTATGGGTATCGTATCCTAGGTTCTCGAGGGTGCTGAGAACGATTTTGTAATCATTTTTCTAATCCAATATGGCCGCCGCACAAAATTATGATTTCAGCAATATGGATATCGTACCGGAGTTTCTCGAGGGTGTAGAGAACAATTCTGTGATCATTTTTGAAATCCAAGAGGGCTGCCGCAACCAATTATGTTTTCCGCAAAATGGATATCGTGTCCGAGGTTCTCGAGGGTGCAGAAAACACTTTTGGGATCATTTTTAAATCCGAGATGGCCGCTGCTCAAAAGTATGATAACTAGATTATGGGTATCGTATCCGAGGTTCTCGAGGGTGCTGAGAACGATTTTGTAATCATTTTTCTAATCCAAGATGGCCGCCGCAAAACAATATGATTTCAGCAATATGGATATCGTACCCGAGGTTCTCGAGGGTGCACAGAACAATTCTGTGATCATTTTTGAAATCCAAGAGGGCTGCCGCAAACAATTATGTTTTCCGCAATATGTATATCGTGTCCGAGTTTCTCGAGGGTGCAGAGAACAAATCTATGATCATTTTTGAAATCCAAGAGGGCTGCCGCAAACAATTATGTTTTCAGCAATATGTATATCGTGTCCGAGGTTCTCGAAGGTGCAGAAAACAATTTTGGGATAATTTTTAAATCCGAGATGGCCGCCGCTCAAAATTATGATAACTACATTATGGGTATCAGAGGTTCTCGAGGTTGCAGAGAACGATTTTGTGATCATTTTTCAAATCCAAGATGGCCGCTTCTCAAAAGTATGATTACTAAATTATGGGTATCGTATCCGAGGTTCTCGAGGGTGTTGAGAACGATTTTGTGATCATTTTTCAAATCCAAGTGGGCCGCCGTGCAAGATTATGATCACAAAAATATGGGTATCGTATCCGAGGTTCTTGAGAGTGCAGAGAACGATTTTGTGATCATTATTCAAATCCTAGATGGCCGCCGCTCAACAGTATGATAACTACATTATGGGTATCGTATCCGAGGATCTAGAGTGTGCTGAGAACGATTTTGTGATCATTTTTCTAATCCAAGATGGCCGCCGCACAAAATTATGTTTTCAGCAATATGCATATCGTGTCCGAGGTTCTTGAGGGTGCAGAAAACAATTTTGGGATCATTTTTAAATCCTAGATGGCCGCCGCTCAAATGTATGATAACTAGATTATGGGTATCGTATCCTAGGTTCTCGAGGGTGCAGAGAACGATTTGGTGATCATTTTTCAAATCCAAGATGGCCGCCACACAAAATTATGATTTTAACAATATGGATATCGTGTCCGAGGTTCTCGAGGGTGCAGAAAACAATTTTGGGATCATTTTTAAATCCGAGATGGCCGCCGCTCAAAAGTATGATAACTAAATTATGGGTATCGTATCCTAGCTTCTCGAGGGCGCTGAGAACGATTTTGTAATCATTTTTCTAATCCAAGATGGCCACCGCACAAAATTATGATTTCAGCAATATGGATATCGTGTCCGAGGTTCTCGAGGGTGCAGAAAACAATTTTGGGATCATTTTTCAAATCCAAGATGGCCGCCGCTCAAAAGTATGATAACTAAATTATGGTTATCGTATCCTAGCTTCTCGAGGGCGCTGAGATCGATTTTGTTATCATTTTTCTAATCCAAGATGGCCGCCGCACAAAATTATGTTTTCAGCAATATGGATATCGTACCCGAGGTTCTCGAGGGTGCACAGAACAATTCTGTGATCATTTTTGAAATCCAAGAGGGCTGCCGCAAACAATTATGTTTTCCGCAATATGTATATCGTGTCCGAGTTTCTCGAGGGTGCAGAGAACAAATCTATGATCATTTTTGAAATCCAAGAGGGCTGCCGCAAACAATTATGTTTTCAGCAATATGTATATCGTGTCCGAGGTTCTCGAAGGTGCAGAAAACAATTTTGGGATAATTTTTAAATCCGAGATGGCCGCCGCTCAAAATTATGATAACTACATTATGGGTATCAGAGGTTCTCGAGGTTGCAGAGAACGATTTTGTGATCATTTTTCAAATCCAAGATGGCCGCTTCTCAAAAGTATGATTACTAAATTATGGGTATCGTATCCGAGTTTCTCGAGGGTTTTGAGAACGATTTTGTGATCATTTTTCAAATCCAAGTGGGCCGCCGTGCAAGATTATGATCACAAAAATATGGGTATCGTATCCGAGGTTCTTGAGAGTGCAGAGAACGATTTTGTGATCATTATTCAAATCCTAGATGGCCGCCGCTCAACAGTATGATAACTACATTATGGGTATCGTATCCGAGGATCTAGAGTGTGCTGAGAACGATTTTGTGATCATTTTTCTAATCCAAGATGGCCGCCGCACAAAATTATGTTTTCAGCAATATGCATATCGTGTCCGAGGTTCTTGAGGGTGCAGAAAACAATTTTGGGATCATTTTTAAATCCTAGATGGCCGCCGCTCAAATGTATGATAACTAGATTATGGGTATCGTATCCTAGGTTCTCGAGGGTGCAGAGAACGATTTGGTGATCATTTTTCAAATCCAAGATGGCCGCCGCACAAAATTATGATTTCTACAATATGGATATCGTGTCCGAGGTTCTCGAGGGTGCAGAAAACAATTTTGGGATCATTTTTAAATCCGAGATGGCCGCCGCTCAAAAGTATGATAACTAAATTATGGGTATCGTATCCTAGCTTCTCGAGGGCGCTGAGAACGATTTTGTAATCATTTTTCTAATCCAAGATGGCCACCGCACAAAATTATGATTTCAGCAATATGGATATCGTGTCCGAGGTTCTCGAGGGTGCAGAAAACAATTTTAGGATCATTTTTCAAATCCAAGATGGCTGCCGCTCAAAAGTATGATAACTAAATTATGGTTATCGTATCCTAGCTTCTCGAGGGCGCTGAGAACGATTTTGTTATCATTTTTCAAATCCAAGATGGCCGCCGCACAAAATTATGATTTCAGCAATATGGATATCGTGTCCGAGGTTCTCGAGGGATCAGAAAACAATTTTGGGATCATTTTTAAATCCGAGATGGCCGCTGCTCAAAAGTATGATAACTTGATTATGGGTATCGTATCCTAGGTTCTCGAGGGTGCTGAGAACGATTTTGTAATCATTTTTCTAATCCAAGATGGCCGCCGCACAAAATTATGATTTCAGCAATATGGATATCGCATCCGAGGTTCTCGAGGGTGCTGAGAACGATTTTGTGATCATTTTTCTAATCCAAGATGGCCGCCGCACAAAATTATGTTTTCAGCAATATGGATATCGTGTCAAAGGTTCTTGAGGGTGCAGAAAACAATTTTGGGATCATTTTTAAATCCGAGATCGCCGCCGCTCAAAAGTATGATAACTAAATTATGGTTATCGTATCCTAGCTTCTCGAGGGCGCTGAGAACGATTTTGTTATCATTTTTCTAATCCAAGATGGCCGCCGCACAAAATTATGTTTTTAGCAATATGGATATCGTGTCCGAGGTTCTCGAGGGTGCAGAAAACAATTTTGGGATCATTTTTGAATCCGAGATGGCCGCTGCTCAAAAGTATGATAACTTAATTATGGGTATCGTATCCTAGGTTCTCGAGGGTGCAGAGAACGATTTGGTGATTATTTTTCAAATCCAAGATGGCCGCCGCTCAAAATTATGATTTTAGAAATATGGATATCGTGTCCGAGGTTCTCGAGGGTGCAGAAAACAATTTTGGGATCATTTTTAAAACCGAGATGGCCGCCGCTCAAAAGTATGATAACTAGATTATGGGTATCGTATCCGAGGTTTTCGAGGATGCAGAGAACGATTTGGTGATCATTTTTCAAATCTAAGATTGCCGCCGCACAAAATTATGATTTTAGCAATATGGATATCGTGTCCGAGGTTCTCGAGGGTGCAGAAAACAATTTTGGGATCATTTTTAAATCCGAGATGGCCGCCGTGCAAGATTATGATCACAAAAATATGGGTATCGTATCCTAGGTTGTCGAGAGTGCACAGAACGATTTTGTGATCATTTTTGAAATCCAAGATGGCCGCTGCTCAAAATTATGATAACTACATTATGGGTATCGTATCCGAGGTTCTCGAGGGTGCAGAGAACGATTTTGAGATCATTTTTCAAATCGGAGATAGCCGCCGCATAAAAGTATGATAACTACATTATGGGTATCGTGTCCGAGGTTCTCGAGGGTGCAGAAAACAATTTTGGGATCATTTTTAAATCCTAGATGGACGCCGCTCAAAGTATGATAATTTTATTATGGGTATCGAATCCTAGGTTCTCGAGGTTGCAGAGAACGATTTTGTGATCATTTATCAAATCCAAGATAGCCGCCGCTCAAAAGTATGACAACTACATTATGGGTATCGTATCCGAGGTTCTCGAGGGTGCTGAGAACGATTTTGTGATCATTTTTGCAAATCCAAGAGGGCCGCCATGCAAGATTATGATCACAAAAATATGGGTATCGTATCCGAGGTTCTTGAGAGTGCTGAGAACGATTTTGTAATCATTATTCAAATCCTATATGGCCAACGCTCAAAAGTATGATAACTACATTATGGGTATCGTATCCGAGGTTCTCGAGGGTGCTGAGAACGATTTAGTTATCATTTTTCTAATCCAAGATGGCCGCCGCACAAAATAATGATTTCATCAATATGGATATCGTACCCGAGGTTCTCGAGGGTGCAGAGAACGATTTGGTGATTATTTTTCAAATCCAAGATGGCCGCCACTCAAAATTATGATTTTATAAATATGGATATCGTGTCCGAGGTTCTCGAGGGTGCAGAAAACAACTTAGGGATCTTTTTTAAATCCGAGATGGCCGCCGCTCAAAAGTATGATAACTACATTATGGGTATCGTATCCGAGGTTCTCGAGGGTGCTGAGAACGATTTAGTTATCATTTTTCTAATCCAAGATGGCCGCCGCACAAAATAATGATTTCATCAATATGGATATCGTACCCGAGGTTCTCGAGGGTGCAGAGAACGATTTGGTGATTATTTTTCAAATCCAAGATGGCCGCCACTCAAAATTATGATTTTAGAAATATGGATATCGTGTCCGAGGTTCTCGAGGGTGCAGAAAACAATTTTGGGATCTTTTTTAAATCCTAGATGGCTGCCGTTCAAAAGTATGATAACTAGATCATGGGTATCGTATCCGAGAATCTCGAGGGTGCAGAGAACGATTTTGAGATCATTTTTCAAATCGAAGATAGCCGCCGCTTAAAAGTATGATAACTACCTTATGGGTATCGTATCCGAGGTTGTCGAGGGTGCTGAGAATGATTTTGTGATCATTTATGAAATCCAAGATGGCCGGCACTCAAAAGTATGATAACTACATTATGGGTATCGTATTCGAGGTTTTCGAGGATGCAGAGAACGATTTGGTGATCATTTTTCAAATCAGAGATGGCCGCCGCACAAAATTATGATTTTAGCAATATGGATATCGTGTCCGAGTTTCTCGAGCGTGCAGAAAACAATTTTGGGATCATTTTTAAATCCTAGATGGCTGCCGTTCAAAAGTATGATAACTAGATCATGGGTATCGTATCCGAGAATCTCGAGGGTGCAGAGAACGATTTTGAGATCATTTTTCAAATCGAAGATAGCCGCCGCTTAAAAGTATGATAACTACATTATGGGTATCGTATCCGAGGTTGTCGAGGGTGCTGAGAATGATTTTGTGATCATTTATGAAATCCAAGATGTCCGGCACTCAAAAGTATGATAACTACATTATGGGTATCGTATCCGAGGTTCTCGAGGGTGCTGAGAATTATTTTGTGATCATTTTCTAATCCAAGATGGCCGCCGCACAAAATTATATTTCAGCAATATGGATATCGTGTCCGTGGTTCTCGAGGGTGCAGGAAACAATTTTGGGACCATTTTTAAATCCAAGATGGCCGCCGCTCAAAAGTATGATAACT
Organism: Leptidea sinapis; assembly: GCF_905404315.1. Lineage (NCBI taxonomy): Eukaryota > Metazoa > Arthropoda > Insecta > Lepidoptera > Pieridae > Leptidea > Leptidea sinapis. The sequence goes on along the minus strand of NC_066283.1, from coordinate 13,942,398 downwards.
AGCTTATGGGTATCGTATCCTAGGTTCTCGAGGGTGCTGAGAACGATTTAGTAATCATTTTTCTAATCCAAGATGGCCGCCGCACAAAATTATGATTTCATCAATATGGATATCGTACCCGAGGTTCTCGAGGGTGCAGAGAACGATTTGGATGATTATTTTTTATATCCAAGATGGCCGCCGCTCAAAATTATGATTTAAGAAATATGGATATCGTGTCCGAGGTTCTCGAGGGTGCAGAAAACAATTTTGGGATCATTTTTAAATCCGAGATGGCCGCCGCTCAAAAGTATATGATAACTAGATTATGGGTATCGTATTCGAGGTTTTTGAGGATGCAGAGAACGATTTGGTGATCATTTTTCAAATCTTAGATGGCCGCCGCACAAAATTATGATTTTAGCAATATGGATATCGTGTCCGAGTTTCTCGAGGCTGCAGAAAACAATTTTGGAATCATTTTTAAATCCGAGATGGCCGCCGCTCAAAAGTATGATAACTAGATTATGGGTATGGTATTCGAGGTTTTCGAGGATGCAGAGAACGATTTGGTGATCATTTTTCAATTCTAAGATGGCTGCTGCACAAAATTATGATTTTAGCAATATGGATATCGTGTCCGAGGTTCTCGAGGGTGCAGAAAACAATTTTGGAATCATTTTTAAATCCGAGATGGCCGCCGTGCAAGATTATGATCACAAAAATATGGGTATCGCATCCGAGGTTCTCGAGAGTGCACAGAATGATTTTGTGATCATTTTTGAAATCCAAGATGGCCGCCGCTCAAAATTATGATAACTTCTTTATGGGTATCGTATCCGAGGTTCTCGAGGGTGCAGAGAACGATTTTGAGATCATTTTTCAAATCGAAGATAGCCGCCGCTTAAAAGTATGATAAATACATTATGGGTATCGTATCCGAGGTTGTCGAGGGTGCTGAGAACGATTTTGTGATCATTTATGAAATCCAAGATGGCCGCCACTCAAAAGTATGATAACTACATTATGGGTATCGTATCCGAGGTTCTCGAGGGTGCTGAGAATTATTTTGTGATCATTTTCTAATCCAAGATGGCCGCCGCACAAAATTATGTTTTCAGCAATATGGATATCGTGTCCGAGGTTCTCGAGGGTGCAGAAAACAATTTTGGGATCATTTTTAAATCCGAGATGGCCGCTGCTCAAAAGTATGATAACTTGATTATGGGTATCGTTTCCTAGGTTCTCGAGGGTGCTGAGAACGATTTTGTGATCATTTTTCAAATCCAAGATGGCCGCCGTGCAAGATTATGATCACAATAATATGGGTATCGTACCCGAGGTTCTCGAGAGCGCACATAACGATTTTGTGATCATTTTGAAATCCAAGATGGTCGCCGCTCAAAATTATGATAACTACATTATGGATATCGCATCCGTGGTTCTCGAGGGTGCTGAGAACGATTTTGTGATCATTTTTGTAATCCAAGATGGCCGCCGCACAAAATTATGTTTTCAGCAATATGGATATCGTGTCAAAGGTTCTTGAGGGTGCAGAAAACAATTTTGGGATCATTTTTAAATCCGAGATGGCCGCCGCTCAAAAGTATGATAACTAAATTATGGTTATCGTATCCTAGCTTCTCGAGGGCGCTGAGAACGATTTTGTTATCATTTTTCTAATCCAAGATGGCCGCCGCACAAAATTATGTTTTCAGCAATATGGATATCGTGTCCGAGGTTCTCGAGGGTGCAGAAAACAATTTTGGGATCATTTTTGAATCCGAGATGGCCGCTGCTCAAAAGTATGATAACTTAATTATGGGTATCGTATCCTAAGTTCTCGAGGGTGCAGAGAACGATTTGGTGATTATTTTTCAAATCCAAGATGGCCGCCGCTCAAAATTATGATTTTAGAAATATGGATATCGTGTCCGAGGTTCTCGAGGGTGCAGAAAACAATTTTGGGATCATTTTTAAAACCGAGATGGCCGCCGCTCAAATGTATGATAACTAAATTATGGGTATCGTATCCGAGGTTTTCGAGGATGCAGAGAACGATTTGGTGATAATTTTTCAAATCTTAGATGGCCGCCGCACAAAATTATGATTTTAGCAATATGGATATCGTGTCCGAGGTTCTCGAGGGTGCAGAAAACAATTTTGGGATCATTTTTAAATCCGAGATGGCCGCCGTGCAAGATTATGATCACAAAAATATGGGTATCGTATCCGAGGTTGTCGAGAGTGCACAGAACGATTTTGTGATCATTTTTGAAATCCAAGATGGCCGCCGCTCAAAATTATGATAACTACATTATGGGTATCGTATCCGAGGTTCTCGAGGGTGCAGAGAACGATTTTGAGATCATTTTTCAAATCGAAGATAGCCGCCGCTTAAAAGTATGATAACTACATTATGGGTATCGTGTCCGAGGTTCTCGAGGGTGCAGAAAACAATTTTGGGATCATTTTTAAATCCTAGATGGACGCCGCTCAAAAGTATGATAATTTTATTATGGGTATCGAATCCTAGGTTCTCGAGGTTGCAGAGAACGATTTTGTGATCATTTATCAAATCCAAGATAGCCGCTTCTCAAAAGTATGACAACTACATTATGGGTATCGTATCCGAGGTTCTCGAGGGTGCTGAGAACGATTTTGTGATCATTTTTGCAAATCCAAGAGGGCCGCCATGCAAGATTATGATCACAAAAATATGGGTATCGTATCCGAGGTTCGTGAGAGTGCTGAGAACGATTTTGTAATCATTATTCAAATCCTATATGGCCGCCGCTCAAAAGTATGATAACTACATTATGGTATCGTATCCGAGGTTCTCGAGGGTGCTGAAAACGATTTAGTAATCATTTTTCTAATCCAAGATGGCCGCCGCACAAAATAATGATTTCATCAATATGGATATCGTACCCGAGGTTCTCGAGGGTGCAGAGAACGATTTGGTGATTATTTTTCAAATCCAAGATGGCCGCCGCTCAAAATTATGATTTTAGAAATATGGATATCGTGTCCGAGGTTCTCGAGGGTGCAGAAAACAATTTTGGGATCTTTTTTAAATCCGAGATGGCCGCCGCTCAAAAGTATGATAACTAGATTATGGGTATCGTATTCGAGGTTTTCGAGGATGCAGAGAACGATTTGGTGATCATTTTTCAAATCTAAGATGGCCGCCGCACAAAATTATGATTTTAGCAATATGGATATCGTGTCCGAGGTTCTCGAGCGTGCAGAAAACAATTTTGGGATCATTTTTAAATCCTAGATGGCTGCCGTTCAAAAGTATGATAACTAGATTATGGGTATCGTATCCGAGAATCTCGAGGGTGCAGAGAACGATTTTGAGATCATTTTTCAAATCGAAGATAGCCGCCGCTTAAAAGTATGATAACTACATTATGGGTATCGTATCCGAGGTTGTCGAGGGTGCTGAGAATGATTTTGTGATCATTTATGAAATCCAAGATGGCCGGCACTCAAAAGTATGATAACTACATTATGGGTATCGTATCTGAGGTTCTCGTGGGCGCTGAGAACGATTTTGTAATCATTTTTCTATTCCAAGATGGCCGCCGCACAAAATTATGATTTCAGCAATATGGGTATCGTATCCGAGGTTTTCGAGGGTGCAGAGAACGATTTGGTGATCATTTTTCAAATCCAAGATGGCCGCCGCACAAAATTATGATTTTAACAATATGGATATCGTGTCCGAGGTTCTCGAGGGTGCAGAAAACAATTTTGGGATCATTTTTAAATCCGAGATGGCCGCCGCTCAAAAGTATGATAACTAAATTATGGGTATCGTATCCTAGGTTATCGAGGGCGCTGAGAACGATTTTGTAATCATTTTTCTAATCAAAGATGGCCGCCGCACAAAATAATGATTTCATCAATATGGATATCGTACCCGAGGTTCTCGAGGGTGCAGAGAACGATTTGGTGATTATTTTTCAAATCCAAGATGGCCGCCGCTCAAAAGTATGATAACTAAATTATGGTTATCGTATCCTAGCTTCTCGAGGGCGCTGAGAACGATTTTGTTATCATTTTTCTAATCCAAGATGGCCGCCGCACAAAATTATGTTTTCAGCAATATGGATATCGTGTCCGAGGTTCTCGAGGGTGCAGAAAACAATTTTGGGATCATTTTTAAATCCGAGATGGCCGCCGCTCAAAAGTATGATAACTTGATTATGGGTATCGTATTCGAGTTTTTTGAGGGTGCTGAGAACGATTTTGTGAACATTTTTCAAAACCAAGATGGACGCCGTGCAATATTATGATCACAAAAATATGGGTATCGTACCCGAGGTTCTCGAGAGCGCCCATAACGATTTTGTGATCATTTTGAAATCCAAGATGGCCGCCGCTCAAAATTATGGTAACTACATTATGGATATCGCATCCGAGGTTCTCGAGGGTGCTGAGAACGATTTTGTGATCATTTTTCTAATCCAAGATGGCCGCCGCACAAAAGTATGATAACTACATTATGGGTATCGTATCCGAGGTTCTCGAGGGTGCTGAGAATTATTTTGTAATCATTTTTCTAATCCAAGATGGCCGCTGCACAAAATTATGATTTCAGCAATATGGATATCGTACCCGAGTTTCACGAGGGTGCAGAGAACGATTTGGTGATTATTTTTCAAATCCAAGATGGCCGCCGCTCAAAATTATGATTTTAGAAATATGGATATCGTGTCCGAGGTTCTCGAGGGTGCAGAGAACAATTCTGCGATCATTTTAGAAATCCAAGATGGCTGCCGCAAACCATTATGTTTACAGCAATATAGATATCGTGTCCGAGTTTCTCGAGGGTGCAGAGAACGTTTTGGTGATTATTTTTCAAATCCAAGATGGCCGCCGCTCAAAATTATGATTTTAGAAATATGGATATCGTGTCCGAGGTTCTCGAGGGTGCAGAGAACAATTCTGCGATCATTTTAGAAATCCAAGATGGCTGCCGCTAACAATTATGTTTACAGCAATATGGATATCGTGTCAGAGGTTCTCGAGGGTGCAGAAAACAATTTTGGGATCATTTTTAAAACCGAGACGGCCGCCGCTCAAAAGTTTGATAACTAGATTATGGGTATCGTATCCTAGGTTCTCGAGGATGCAGAGAACGATTTGGTGATCATTTTTGAATTTCTAAGATGGCCGCCGCACAAAATTATGATTTTAGCAATATGGATATCGTGTCCGAGGTTCTCGAGGGTGCAGAAAACAATTTTGGGGTAATTTTATATCCGAGATGGCCGCCGTGCAAGATTATGATCACAAAAATATGGGTATCGTATCCGAGGTTCTCGAGAGTGCACAGAACGATTTTGTGATCATTTTTGAAATCCAAGATGGCCGCTGCTCAAAATTATGATAACTACATTATGGGTATCGTATCCGAGGTTCTCGAGGGTGCAGAGAACGATTTTGAGATCATTTTTCAAATCGAAGATAGGCGCCGCTTAAAAGTATGATAACTACATTATGGGTATCGTGTCCGAGGTTCTCAAGGGTGCAGAAAACAATTTTGGGATCATTTTTAAATCCTAGATAAACGCCGCTCTAAAGTATGATAACTATATTATGGGTATCGAATCCAAGGTTCTCGAGGTTGCAGAGAACGATTTGGTGATCATTTATCAAATCCAAGATAGCCGCCGCTCAAAAGTATGACAACTACATTATGGGTATCGTATCCGAGGTTCTCGAGGGTGCTGAGAACGATTTTGTGATCATTTTTCAAATCCAAGAGGGCCGCCATGCAAGATTATGATCACAAAAATATGGGTATCGTATCCGAGGTTCTTGAGAGTGCTGAGAACGATTTTGTAATCATTATTCAAATCCTATATGGCCGCCGCTCAAAAGTATGATAACTACATTATGGGTATCGTATCCGAGGTTCTCGAGGGTGCTGAGAACAATTTTGTGATCATTTTTCTAATCCAAGATAGCCGCCGCACAAAATTATATTTTCAGCAATATGGATATCGTGTCCGAGGTTCTCGAGGGTGCTGAAAACAATTTTGGGATCATTTTTAAATCCCAGATTGCCGCCGCTCAAAATTATGATAACTGCATTATGGGTATCGTATCCTAAGTTCTCGAGGATGCTGAGAACGATTTAGTAATCATTTTTCAAATCTAAGATGGCCGCCGCACAAAATTATGATTTTAGCAATATGGATATCGTGTCCGAGGTTCTAGAGGGTGCAGAGAACGATTTGGTGATCATTTTTCAAATCCAAGATGGCCGCCGCACAAAATTATGATTTTAACAATATGGATATCGTGTCCGAGGTTCTCGAGGGTGCAGGAAATAATTTTGGGATCATTTTTAAATCCGAGATGGCCGCCGCTCAAAAGTATGATAACTTGATTATGGGTATCGTATTCGAGTTTTTTGAGGGTGCTGAGAACGATTTTGTGATCATTTTTCAAATCCAAGATGGACGCCGTGCAAGATTATGATCACAAAAATATGGGTATCGTACCCGAGGTTCTCGAGAGCGCCCATAACGATTTTGTGATCATTTTGAAATCCAAGATGGCCGCCGCACAAAAGTATGATAACTACATTATGGGTATCGTATCCGAGGTTCTCGAGGGTGCTGAGAATTATTTTGTAATCATTTTTCTAATCCAAGATGGCCGCTGCACAAAATTATGATTTCAGCAATATGGATATCGTACCCGAGTTTCACGAGGGTGCAGAGAACGATTTGGTGATTATTTTTCAAATCCAAGATGGCCGCCGCTCAAAATTATGATTTTAGAAATATGGATATCGTGTCCGAGGTTCTCGAGGGTGCAGAGAACAATTCTGCGATCATTTAAGAAATCCAAGATGGCTGCCGCAAACCATTATGTTTACAGCAATATAGATATCGTGTCCGAGTTTCTCGAGGGTGCTGAGAACGATTTGGTGATTATTTTTCAAATCCAAGATGGCCGCCGCTCAAAATTATGATTTTAGAAATATGGATATCGTGTCCGAGGTTCTCGAGGGTGCAGAGAACAATTCTGCGATCATTTTAGAAATCCAAGATGGCTGCCGCAAACAATTATGTTTACAGCAATATGGATATCGTGTCCGAGGTTCTCGAGGGTGCAGAAAACAATTTTGGGATCATTTTTAAAACCGAGACGGCCGCCGCTCAAAAGTTTGATAACTAGATTATGGGTATCGTATCCTAGGTTCTCGAAGATGCAGAGAACATTTGGTGATCATTTTTGAATTTCTAAGATGGCCGCCGCACAATATTATGATTTTAGCAATATGGATATCGTGTCCGAGGTTCTCGAGGGTGCAGAAAACAATTTTGGGGTAATTTTATATCCGAGATGGCCGCCGTGCAAGATTATGATCACAAAAATATGGGTATCGTATCCGAGGTTCTCGAGAGTGCACAGAACGATTTTGTGATCATTTTTGAAATCCAAGATGGCCGCTGCTCAAAATTATGATAACTACATTATGGGTATCGTATCCGAGGTTCTCGAGGGTGCAGAGAACGATTTGGTGATCATTTTTCAAATCCAAGATGGCCGCCGCACAAAATTATGATTTTAACAATATGGATATCGTGTCCGAGGTTCTCGAGGGTGCAGAAAACAATTTTGGGATCATTTTTAAATCCGAGATGGCTGCCGCTCAAAAGTATGATAACTTAATTATGGGTATCGTATCCTAGGTTCTCGAGGGCGCTGAGAACGATTTTGTAATCATTTTTCTAATCCAAGATAGCCGCCGCACAAAATTATGATTTCAGCAATATGGATATCGTGTCCGAGGTGCTCGTGGGTGCAGAAAACAATTTTGGGATCATTTTTCAAATCCAAGATGGCCGCCACTCAAAAGTATGATAACTAAATTATGGTTATCGTATCCTAGCTTCTCGTGGGCGCTGAGAACGATTTTGTAATCATTTTTCTATTCCAAGATGGCCGCCGCACAAAATTATGATTTCAGCAATATGGGTATCGTATCCGAGGTTTTCGAGGGTGCAGAGAACGATTTGGTGATCATTTTTCAAATCCAAGATGGCCGCCGCACAAAATTATGATTTTAACAATATGGATATCGTGTCCGAGGTTCTCGAGGGTGCAGAAAACAATTTTGGGATCATTTTTAAATCCGAGATGGCCGCCGCTCAAAAGTATGATAACTAAATTATGGGTATCGTATCCTAGGTTATCGAGGGCGCTGAGAACGATTTTGTAATCATTTTTCTAATCAAAGATGGCCGCCGCACAAAATAATGATTTCATCAATATGGATATCGTACCCGAGGTTCTCGAGGGTGCAGAGAACGATTTGGTGATTATTTTTCAAATCCAAGATGGCCGCCGCTCAAAAGTATGATAACTAAATTATGGTTATCGTATCCTAGCTTCTCGAGGGCGCTGAGAACGATTTTGTTATCATTTTTCTAATCCAAGATGGCCGCCGCACAAAATTATGTTTTCAGCAATATGGATATCGTGTCCGAGGTTCTCGAGGGTGCAGAAAACAATTTTGGGATCATTTTTAACTCCGAGATGGCCGCCGCTCAAAAGTATGATAACTTGATTATGGGTATCGTATTCGAGTTTTTTGAGGGTGCTGAGAACGATTTTGTGAACATTTTTCAAATCCAAGATGGACGCCGTGCAATATTATGATCACAAAAATATGGGTATCGTACCCGAGGTTCTCGAGAGCGCCCATAACGATTTTGTGATCATTTTGAAATCCAAGATGGCCGCCGCTCAAAATTATGGTAACTACATTATGGATATCGCATCCGAGGTTCTCGAGGGTGCTGAGAACGATTTTGTGATCATTTTTCTAATCCAAGATGGCCGCCGCACAAAAGTATGATAACTACATTATGGGTATCGTATCCGAGGTTCTCGAGGGTGCTGAGAATTATTTTGTAATCATTTTTCTAATCCAAGATGGCCGCTGCACAAAATTATGATTTCAGCAATATGGATATCGTACCCGAGTTTCACGAGGGTGCAGAGAACGATTTGGTGATTATTTTTCAAATCCAAGATGGCCGCCGCTCAAAATTATGATTTTAGAAATATGGATATCGTGTCCGAGGTTCTCGAGGGTGCAGAGAACAATTCTGCGATCATTTTAGAAATCCAAGATGGCTGCCGCAAACCATTATGTTTACAGCAATATAGATATCGTGTCCGAGTTTCTCGAGGGTGCAGAGAACGTTTTGGTGATTATTTTTCAAATCCAAGATGGCCGCCGCTCAAAATTATGATTTTAGAAATATGGATATCGTGTCCGAGGTTCTCGAGGGTGCAGAGAACAATTCTGCGATCATTTTAGAAATCCAAGATGGCTGCCGCAAACAATTATGTTTACAGCAATATGGATATCGTGTCCGAGGTTCTCGAGGGTGCAGAAAACAATTTTGGGATCATTTTTAAAACCGAGACGGCCGCCGCTCAAAAGTTTGATAACTAGATTATGGGTATCGTATCCTAGGTTCTCGAGGATGCAGAGAACGATTTGGTGATCATTTTTGAATTTCTAAGATGGCCGCCGCACAAAATTATGATTTTAGCAATATGGATATCGTGTCCGAGGTTCTCGAGGGTGCAGAAAACAATTTTGGGGTAATTTTATATCCGAGATGGCCGCCGTGCAAGATTATGATCACAAAAATATGGGTATCGTATCCGAGGTTCTCGAGAGTGCACAGAACGATTTTGTGATCATTTTTGAAATCCAAGATGGCCGCTGCTCAAAATTATGATAACTACATTATGGGTATCGTATCCGAGGTTCTCGAGGGTGCAGAGAACGATTTTGAGATCATTTTTCAAATCGAAGATAGGCGCCGCTTAAAAGTATGATAACTACATTATGGGTATCGTGTCCGAGGTTCTCGAGGGTGCAGAAAACAATTTTGGGATCATTTTTAAATCCTAGATAAACGCCGCTCTAAAGTATGATAACTATATTATGGGTATCGAATCCAAGGTTCTCGAGGTTGCAGAGAACGATTTGGTGATCATTTATCAAATCCAAGATAGCCGCCGCTCAAAAGTATGACAACTACATTATGGGTATCGTATCCGAGGTTCTCGAGGGTGCTGAGAACGATTTTGTGATCATTTTTCAAATCCAAGAGGGCCGCCATGCAAGATTATGATCACAAAAATATGGGTATCGTATCCGAGGTTCTTGAGAGTGCTGAGAACGATTTTGTAATCATTATTCAAATCCTATATGGCCGCCGCTCAAAAGTATGATAACTACATTATGGGTATCGTATCCGAGGTTCTCGAGGGTGCTGAGAACAATTTTGTGATCATTTTTCTAATCCAAGATAGCCGCCGCACAAAATTATATTTTCAGCAATATGGATATCGTGTCCGAGGTTCTCGAGGGTGCTGAAAACAATTTTGGGATCATTTTTAAATCCCAGATTGCCGCCGCTCAAAATTATGATAACTGCATTATGGGTATCGTATCCTAAGTTCTCGAGGATGCTGAGAACGATTTAGTAATCATTTTTCAAATCTAAGATGGCCGCCGCACAAAATTATGATTTTAGCAATATGGATATCGTGTCCGAGGTTCTAGAGGGTGCAGAGAACGATTTGGTGATCATTTTTCAAATCCAAGATGGCCGCCGCACAAAATTATGATTTTAACAATATGGATATCGTGTCCGAGGTTCTCGAGGGTGCAGGAAATAATTTTGGGATCATTTTTAAATCCGAGATGGCCGCCGCTCAAAAGTATGATAACTAAATTATGGGTATCGTATCCTAGGTTCTCGAGGGCGCTGAGAACGATTTTGTAATCATTTTTCTAATCCAAGATGGCCGCTGCACAAAATTATGATTTCAGCAATATGGATATCGTGTCCGAGGTTCTCGAGGGTGCAGAAAACAATTTTGGGATCATTTTTAAAACCGAGACGGCCGCCGCTCAAAAGTTTGATAACTAGATTATGGGTATCGTATCCTAGGTCCTCGAGGATGCAGAGAACATTTGGTGATCATTTTTGAATTTCTAAGATGGCCGCCGCACAATATTATGATTTTAGCAATATGGATATCGTGTCCGAGGTTCTCGAGGATGCAGAAAACAATTTTGGGGTAATTTTATATCCGAGATGGCCGCCGTGCAAGATTATGATCACAAAAATATGGGTATCGTATCCGAGGTTCTCGAGAGTGCACAGAACGATTTTGTGATCATTTTTGAAATCCAAGATGGCCGCTGCTCAAAATTATGATAACTACATTATGGGTATCGTATCCGAGGTTCTCGAGGGTGCAGAGAACGATTTGGTGATCATTTTTCAAATCCAAGATGGCCGCCGCACAAAATTATGATTTTAACAATATGGATATCGTGTCCGAGGTTCTCGAGGGTGCAGAAAACAATTTTGGGATCATTTTCAAATCCAAGATGGCCGCCGCTCAAAATTATGATTTTAGAAATATGGATATCGTGTCCGAGTTTCTCGAGGGTGCAGAGAACAATTCTGCGATCATTTTAGAAATCCAAGATGGCTGCCGCAAACCATTATGTTTACAGCAATATAGATATCGTGTCCGAGTTTCTCGAGGGTGCAGAGAACGTTTTGGTGATTATTTTTCAAATCCAAGATGGCCGCCGCTCAAAATTATGATTTTAGAAATATGGATATCGTGTCCGAGGTTCTCGAGGGTGCAGAAAACAATTTTGGGATCATTTTTAAATCCGAGATGGCCGCCGCTCAAAAGTATGATAACTTGATTATGGGTATCGTATTCGAGTTTTTTGAGGGTGCTGAGAACGATTTTGTGAACATTTTTCAAATCCAAGATGGACGCCGTGCAAGATTATGATCACAAAAATATGGGTATCGTACCCGAGGTTCTCGAGAGCGCCCATAACGATTTTGTGATCATTTTGAAATCCAAGATGGCCGCCGCTCAAAATTATGGTAACTACATTATGGATATCGCATCCGAGGTTCTCGAGGGTGCTGAGAACGATTTTGTGATCATTTTTCTAATCCAAGATGGCCGCCGCACAAAAGTATGATAACTACATTATGGGTATCGTATCCGAGGTTCTCGAGGGTGCTGAGAATTATTTTGTAATCATTTTTCTAATCCAAGATGGCCGCTGCACAAAATTATGATTTCAGCAATATGGATATCGTACCCGAGTTTCACGAGGGTGCAGAGAACGATTTGGTGATTATTTTTCAAATCCAAGATGGCCGCCGCTCAAAATTATGATTTTAGAAATATGGATATCGTGTCCGAGTTTCTCGAGGGTGCAGAGAACAATTCTGCGATCATTTTAGAAATCCAAGATGGCTGCCGCAAACCATTATGTTTACAGCAATATAGATATCGTGTCCGAGTTTCTCGAGGGTGCAGAGAACGTTTTGGTGATTATTTTTCAAATCCAAGATGGCCGCCGCTCAAAATTATGATTTTAGAAATATGGATATCGTGTCCGAGGTTCTCGAGGGTGCAGAGAACAATTCTGCGATCATTTTAGAAATCCAAGATGGCTGCCGCAAACAATTATGTTTACAGCAATATGGATATCGTGTCCGAGGTTCTCGAGGGTGCAGAAAACAATTTTGGGATCATTTTTAAAACCGAGACGGCCGCCGCTCAAAAGTTTGATAACTAGATTATGGGTATCGTATCCTAGGTTCTCGAGGATGCAGAGAACGATTTGGTGATCATTTTTGAATTTCTAAGATGGCCGCCGCACAAAATTATGATTTTAGCAATATGGATATCGTGTCCGAGGTTCTCGAGGGTGCAGAAAACAATTTTGGGGTAATTTTATATCCGAGATGGCCGCCGTGCAAGATTATGATCACAAAAATATGGGTATCGTATCCGAGGTTCTCGAGAGTGCACAGAACGATTTTGTGATCATTTTTGAAATCCAAGATGGCCGCTGCTCAAAATTATGATAACTACATTATGGGTATCGTATCCGAGGTTCTCGAGGGTGCAGAGAACGATTTTGAGATCATTTTTCAAATCGAAGATAGGCGCCGCTTAAAAGTATGATAACTACATTATGGGTATCGTGTCCGAGGTTCTCGAGGGTGCAGAAAACAATTTTGGGATCATTTTTAAATCCTAGATGAACGCCGCTCAAAAGTATAACCACTACATTATGGGTATCGTATCCGAGGTTCTCGAGGGTGCTGAGAACGATTTTGTGATCATTTTTCAAATCCAAGAGGGCCGCCATGCAAGATTATGATCACAAAAATATGGGTATCGTATCCGAGGTTCTTGAGAGTGCTGAGAACGATTTTGTAATCATTATTCAAATCCTATATGGCCGCCGCTCAAAAGTATGATAACTACATTATGGGTATCGTATCCGAGGTTCTTGAGGGTGCTGAGAACAATTTTGTGATCATTTTTCTAATCCAAGATAGCCGCCGCACAAAATTATATTTTCAGCAATATGGATATCGTGTCCGAGGTTCTCGAGGGTGCTGAAAACAATTTTGGGATCATTTTTAAATCCCAGATGGCCGCCGCTCAAAATTATGATAACTGCATTATGGGTATCGTATCCTAAGTTCTCGAGGGTGCTGAGAACGATTTAGTAATCATTTTTCAAATCTAAGATGGCCGCCGCACAAAATTATGATTTTAGCAATATGGATATCGTGTCCAAGGTTCTAGAGGGTGCAGAGAACGATTTGGTGATCATTTTTCAAATCCAAGATGGCCGCCGCACAAAATTATGATTTTAACAATATGGATATCGTGTCCGAGGTTCTCGAGGGTGCAGAAAACAATTTTGGGATCATTTTTAAATCCGAGATGGCCGCCGCTCAAAAGTATGATAACTTAATTATGGGTATCGTATCCTAGGTTCTCGAGGGCGCTGAGAACGATTTTGTAATCATTTTTCTAATCCAAGATGGCCGCCGCACAAAATTATGATTTCAGCAATATGGATATCGTGTCCGAGGTTCTCGTGGGTGCAGAAAACATTTTTGGGATCATTTTTCAAATCCAAGATGGCCGCCGCTCAAAAGTATGATAACTAAATTATGGTTATCGTATCCTAGCTTCTCGTGGGCGCTGAGAACGATTTTGTAATCATTTTTCTATTCCAAGATGGCCGCCGCACAATATTATGATTTCAGCAATATGGGTATCGTATCCGAGGCTTTCGAGGGTGCAGAGAACGATTTGGTGATCATTTTTCAAATCCAAGATGGCCGCCGCACAAAATTATGATTTTAACAATATGGATATCGTGTCCGAGGTTCTCGAGGGTGCAGGAAATAATTTTGGGATCATTTTTAAATCCGAGATGGCCGCCGCTCAAAAGTATGATAACTAAATTATGGGTATCGTATCCTAGGTTCTCGAGGGCGCTGAGAACGATTTTGTTATCATTTTTCTAATCCAAGATGGCCGCTGCACAAAATTATGATTTCAGCAATATGGATATCGTGTCCTAGGTTCTCGAGGGTGCAGAAAACAATTTTGGGATCATTTTTCAAATCCAAGATGGCCGCCGCTCAAAAGTATGATAACTAAATTATGGTTATCGTATCCTAGCTTCTCGAGGGCGCTGAGAACGATTTTGTTATCATTTTTCTAATCCAAGATGGCCGCCGCACAAAATTATGTTTTCAGCAATATGGATATCGTGTCCGAGGTTCTCGAGGGTGCAGAAAACACTTTTGGGATCATTTTTAAATCCGAGATGGCCGCCGCTCAAAAGTATGATAACTTGATCATCGGTATCGTATCCTAGGTTCTCGAGGGTGCTGAGAACGATTTTGTAATCATTTTTCTAATCTTAGATGGCCGCCGCACAAAATTATGATTTCAGCAATATGGATATCGTACCGGAGGTTCTCGAGGGTGCAGAGAACAATTCTGTGATCATTTTTGAAATCCAAGAGGGCTGCCGCAAACAATTATGTTTTCCGCAATATGGATATCGTGTCCGAGGTTCTCGAGGGTGCAGAAAACAATTTTGGGATCATTTTTAAATCCGAGATGGCCGCCGCTCAAAAGTATGATAACTAGATTATGGGTATCGTATTCGAGTTTTTTGAGGGTGCTGAGAACGATTTTGTGAACATTTTTCAAATCTAAGATGGACGCCGTGCAAGATTATGATCACAAAAATATGGGTATCGTACCCGAGGTTCTCGAGAGCGCCCATAACGATTTTGTGATCATTTTGAAATCCAAGATGGCAGCCGCTCAAAATTATGGTAACTACATAATGGATATCGCATCCGAGGTTCTCGAGGGTGCTGAGAACGATTTTGTGATAATTTTTCTTATCCAAGATGGCCGTCGCACAAAAGTATGATAACTACATTATGGGTATCGTATCC
Source organism: Leptidea sinapis (assembly GCF_905404315.1). Taxonomy (NCBI): domain Eukaryota; kingdom Metazoa; phylum Arthropoda; class Insecta; order Lepidoptera; family Pieridae; genus Leptidea; species Leptidea sinapis. The sequence continues at coordinate 13,927,024 of NC_066283.1, read as the reverse complement.
GAGGTTCTCGAGGGTGCTGAGAATTATTTTGTAATCATTTTTCTAATCCAAGATGGCCGCTGCACAAAATTATGATTTTAGAAATATGGATATCGTGTCCGAGGTTCTCGAGGGTGCAGAGAACAATTCTGCGATCGTTTTAGAAATCCAAGATGGCTGCCGCAAACCATTATGTTTACAGCAATATGGGTATCGTGTCCGAGTTTCTCTAGGGTGCAGAGAACGATTTGGTGATTATTTTTCAAATCCAAGATGGCCGCCGCTCAAAATTATGATTTTAGAAATATGGATATCGTGTCCGAGGTTCTCGAGGGTGCAGAGAACAATTCTGCGATCATTTTAGAAATCCAAGATGGCTGCCGCAAACCATTATGTTTACAGCAATATGGATATCGTGTCCGAGGTTCTCGAGGGTGCAGAAAACAATTTTGGGATCATTTTTAAAACCAAGACGGCCGCCGCTCAAAAGTATGATAACTAGATTATGGGTATCGTATCCTAGGTTCTCGAGGATGCAGAGAACGATATGGTGATCATTTTTGAATTTCTAAGATGGCCGCCGCACAAAATTATGATTTTAGCAATATGGATATTGTGTCCGAGGTTCTCGAGGGTGCAGAAAACAATTTTGGGATCATTTTTGAAATCCAAGATGGCCGCTGCTCAAAATTATGATAATTTATAATAATAATTATGACATTATGGGTATCGTATCCGAGGTTCTCGAGGGTGCAGAGAACGATTTTGAGATCATTTTTCAAATCGAAGATAGCCGCCGCTTAAAAGTATGATAACTACATTATGTGTATCGTGTCCGAGGTTCTCGTGGGTGCAGAAAACATTTTTGGGATCATTTTTCAAATCCAAGATGGCCACCGCTCAAAAGTATGATAACTAAATTATGGTTATCGTATCCTAGCTTCTCGTGGGCGCTGAGAACGATTTTGTAATCATTTTTCTATTCCAAGATGGCCGCCGCACAAAATTATGATTTCAGCAATATGGGTATCGTATCCGAGGCTTTCGAGGGTGCAGAGAACGATTTGGTGATCATTTTTCAAATCCAAGATGGCCGCTGCACAAAATTATGATTTTAACAATATGGATATCGTGTCCGAGGTTCTCGAGGGTGCAGAAAATAATTTTGGGATCATTTTTAAATCCTAGATGGCCGCCGCTCAAAAGTATGATAACTAAATTATGGGTATCGTATCCTAGGTTCTCGAGGGCGCTGAGAACGATGTTGTGATCATTTTTCAAATCAAAGATAGCCGCCGCTTAAAAGTATGATAACTACATTATGGGTATCGTATCCGAGGTTCGTGAGAGTGCAGAGAACGATTTTGTGATCATTTTTAAAATCCAAGATGGCCGCCGGTCAAAAGTATGATAACTACATTATGGGTATCGTATCCTAGGTTCTCGAGGGCGCTGAGAACGATTTTGTAATCATTTTTCTAATCCAAGATGGCCGCTGCACAAAATTATGATTTCAGCAATATGGATATCGTGTCCGAGGTTCTCGAGGGCGCAGAGAACAATTCTGTGATCATTTTTGAAATCCAAGAGAGCTGCCGCAAACAATTATGTTTTCCGCAATATGGATATCGTGTCCGAGGTTCTCGAGGGTGCAGAAAACAATTTTGGGATCATTTTTAAATCCGAGATGGCCGCCGCTCAAAAGTATGATAACTAGATTATGGATATCGTACCCGAGGTTCTCGAGGGTGCAGAGAACGATTTGGTGATTATTTTTCAAATCCAAGATGGCAGCCGCTCAAAATTATGATTTTAGAAATATGGATATCGTGTCCGAGGTTCTCGAGGGTGCAGAAAACAATTTTGGGATCATTTTTAAATCCGAGATGGCCGCCGCTCAAAAGTATGATAACTAGATTATGGGTATCGTATTCGAGTTTTTTGAGGGTGCTGAGAACGATTTTGTGAACATTTTTCAAATCTAAGATGGACGCCGTGCAAGATTATGATCACAAAAATATGGGTATCGTACCCGAGGTTCTCGAGAGCACCCATAACGATTTTGTGATCATTTCGAAATCCAAGATGGCCGCCGCTCAAAATTATGGTAACTACATTATGGATATCGCATCCGAGGTTCTCGAGGGTGCTGAGAACGATTTTGTGATAATTTTTCTTATCCAAGATGGCCGTCGCACAAAAGTATGATAACTACATTATGGGTATTGTATCCGAGGTTCTCGAGGGTGCTGAGAATTATTTTGTAATCATTTTTCTAATCCAAGATGGCCGCTGCACAAAATTATGATTTTAGAAATATGGATATCGTGTCCGAGGTTATCGAGGGTGCAGAGAACAATTTTGCGATCATTTTAGAAATCCAAGATGGCTGCCGCAAACCATTATGTTTACAGCAATATGGGTATCGTGTCCGAGTTTCTCGAGGGTGCAGAGAACGATTTGGTGATTATTTTTCAAATCCAAGATGGCCGCCGCTCATAATTATGATTTTAGAAATATGGATATCGTGTCCGAGGTTCTCGAGGGTGCAGAGAACAATTCTGCGATCATTTTAGAAATCCAAGATGGCTGCCGCAAACCATTATGTTTACAGCAATATGGATATCGTGTCCGAGGTTCTCGAGGGTGCAGAAAACAATTTTGGGATCATTTTTAAAACCGAGACGGCCGCCGCTCAAAAGTATGATAACTAGATTATGGGTATCGTATCCTAGGTTCTCGAGGATGCAGAGAACGATTTGGTGATCATTTTTGAATTTCTAAGATGGCCGCCGCACAAAATTATGATTTTAGCAATATGGATATTGTGTCCGAGGTTCTCGAGGGTGCAGAAAACAATTTTGGGATCATTTTTGAAATCCAAGATGGCCGCTGCTCAAAATTATGATAATTTATAATAATAATTATGACATTATGGGTATCGTATCCGAGGTTCTCGAGGGTGCAGAGAACGATTTTGAGATCATTTTTCAAATCGAAGATAGCCGCCGCTCAAAAGTATGATCACTATATTATGGGTATCGAATCCAAGGTTCTCGAGGTTGCAGAGAACGATTTTGTGATCATTTATCAAATCCAAGATAGCCGCCGCTCAAAAGTATGACAACTACATTATGGGTATCGAATCAGAGGTTCTCGATGGTGCTGAGAACGATTTTGTGATCATTTTTCAAATCCAAGAGGGCCGCCATGCAAGATTATGATCACAAAAATATGGGTATCGTATCCGAGGTTCTTGAGAGTGCTGAGAACGATTTTGTAATCATTATTCAAATCCTATATGGCCGCCGCTCAAAAGTATGATAACTACATTATGGGTATCGTATCCGAGGTTCTCGAGGGTGCTGAGAACAATTTTGTGATCATTTTTCTAATCCAAGATAGCCGCCGCACAAAATTATATTTTCAGCAATATGGATATCGTGTCCGAGGTTCTCGAGGGTGCAGAAAACTATTTTGGGATCATTTTTAAATCCTAGATGGCCGCCGCTCAAAATTATGATAACTGCATTATGGGTATCGTATCATAAGTTCTCGAGGGTGCTGAGAACGATTTAGTAATAATTTTTCTAATCCAAGATGGCCGCCGCACAAAATAATGATTTCATCAATATGGATATCGTACCCGAGGTTCTCGAGGGTACAGGGAACGATTTGGTGATTATTTTTCAAATCCAAGATGGCCGCCGCTCAAAATTATGATTTTAGAAATATGGATATCGTTTTCGAGGTTCTCGAGGGTGCAGAAAACAATTTTGGGATCTTTTTTAAATCCGAGATGGCCGCCGCTCAAAAGTATGATAACTAGATTATGGGTATCGTATTCGAGGTTTTCGAGGATGCAGAGAACGATTTGGTGATCATTTTTCAAATCTAAGATGGCCGCCGCACAAAATTATGATTTTAGCAATATGGATATCGTGTCCGAGGTTCTCAAGCGTGCAGAAAACAATTTTGGGATCATTTTTCAAATCCAAGATGGCCGCCGCTCAAAAGTATGATAACTAAATTATGGGTATCGTATCCTAGGTTCTCGAGGGCGCTGAGAACGATTTTGTAATCATTTTTCTAATCCAAGATGGCCGCTGCACAAAATTATGATTTCAGCAATATGGATATCGTGTCCGAGGTTCTCGAGGGTGCAGAAAACAATTTTGGGATCATTTTTCAAATCCAAGATGGCCACTGCTCAAAAGTATGATAACTAAATTATGGTTATCGTATCCTAGCTTCTCGAGGGCGCTGAGAACGATTTTGTTATCATTTTTCTAATCCAAGATGGCCGCCGCACAAAATTATGTTTTCAGCAATATGGATATCGTGTCCGAGGTTCTCGAGGGTGCAGAAAACAATTTTGGGATCATTTTTAAATCCGAGATGGCCGCCGCTCAAAAGTATGATAACTTGATTATCGGTATCGTATCCTAGGTTCTCGAGGGTGCTGAGAACGATTTTGTAATCATTTTTCTAATCCAAGATGGCCGCCGCACAAAATTATGATTTCAGCAATATGGATATCGTACCGGAGGTTCTCGAGGGTGCAGAGAACAATTCTGTGATCATTTTTGAAATCCAAGAGGGCTGCCGCAAACAATTATGTTTTCCGCAATATGGATATCGTGTCCGAGGTTCTCGAGGGTGCAGAAAACAATTTTGGGAACATTTTCAAATCCGAGATGGCCGCCGCTCAAAAGTATGATAACTAGATTATGGGTATCGAATTCGAGTTTTTTGAGGGTGCTGAGAATTATTTTGTAATCATTTTTCTAATCCAAGATGGCCGCTGCACAAAATTATGATTTCAGCAATATGGATATCGTGTCCGAGGTTCTCGAGGGTGCAGAAAACAATTTTGGGATCATTTTTAAATCCGAGATGGCCGCCGCTCAAAAGTATGATAACTTGATTATCGGTATCGTATCCTAGGTTCTCGAGGGTGCTGAGAACGATTTTGTAATCATTTTTCTAATCCAAGATGGCCGCCGCACAAAATTATGATTTCAGCAATATGGATATCGTGTCCGAGTTTCTCGAGGGTGCAGAGAACAATTCTGCGATCATTTTAGAAATCCAAGATGGCTGCCGCAAACCATTATGTTTACAGCAATATGGGTATCGTGTCCGAGTTTCTCGAGAGTGCACAGATCGATTTTGTGATCATTTTTGAAATCCAAGATGGCCGCCGCTCAAAATTATGATAACTACATTATGGGTATCGTACCCGAGGTTCTCGAGGGTGCAGAGAACGATTTTGAGATCATTTTTTAAATTTTGGGATCATTTTTCAAATCCAAGATGGCCGCCGCTCAAAAGTATGATAACTAAATTATGGGTATCGTATCCTAGGTTCTCGAGGGCGCTGAGAACGATTTAGTAATCATTTTTCTAATCCAAGATGGCCGCCGCACAAAATAATGATTTCATCAATATGGATATCGTACCCGAGGTTCTCGAGGGTGCAGAGAACGATTTGGTGATTTTTTAAATTGAAGTTAGCCGCCGCTTAAAAGTAAGATAACTACATTATGGGTATCGTATCCGAGGTTGTCGAGGGTGCTGAGAACGATTTTGTGATCATTTATGAATTCCAAGATGGCCGCCACTCAAAAGTATGATAATTACATTATGGGTATCGTATCCGAGGTTCTCGAGGGTGCTGAGAATGAATTTGTGATCATTTTCTAATCCAAGATGGCCGCCGCACAAAATTATGTTTTCAGCAATATGGATATCGTGTCCGTGGTTCTCGAGAGTGCACATAACGATTTTGTGATCATTTTTGAAATCCAAGATGGCCGCCGCTCAAAATTATGATAACTACATTATGGGTATCGTATCCGAGGTACTCGAGGGTGCTGAGAATGATTTTGTGATCATTTTTTTAATCCAAGATGGCCGCGGCACAAAAGTATGATAACTACATTATGGGTATCGTATCCGAGGTTCTCGAGGGTGCTGAGAACGATTTTGTAATTATTTTTCTAATCCAAGATGGTCGCTGCACAAAATTATGATTTCAGCAATATGGATATCGTACCCGAGGTTCTCGAGGGTGCAGAAAACGATTTGGTGATTATTTTTCAAATCCAAGATGGCCGCCGCTTAAAATTATGATTTTAGAAATATGGATATCGTGTCCGAGGTTCTCGAGGGTGCAGAGAACAATTCTGCGATCATTTTAGAAATCCAAGAGGGCTGCCGCAAACCATTATGTTTTCAGCAATATGGATATCGTGTCCGAGGTTCTCGAGGGTGCAGAAAACAATTTTGGGATCATTTTTAAATCCGAGATGGCCGCCGCTCAAAATTATGATAACTGCATTATGGGTATCGTATCCTAGGTTCTCGAGGGTGCTGATAACGATTTAGTAATCATTTTTCTAATCCAAGATGGCAGCTGCACAAAATTATGATTTCATCAATATGAATATCGTACCCGAGGTTCTCGAGGGTGCAGAGAACGATTTGGTGATTATTTTTTAAATCCATGATGGCCGCCGCACAAAATTTTGATTTTAGCAATATGGATATCGTATCCGAGGTTCTCGAGGGTGCAGAGAACAATTCTATGATCATTTTTGAAATCCAAGAGGGCTACCGCAAATAATTATGTTTTCAGCAATATGTATATCGTGTCCGAGGTTCTCGAGGGTGAAGAAAACAATTTTGGGATCATTTTTAAATCCGAGAATGCCGCCGCTCAAAATTATGATAACTACATTATGGGTATCGTATCAGAGTTTTTCGAGGTTGCAGAGAACGATTTTGTGATCATTTTTCAAATCCAAGATGGCCGCCGCTCAAAATTATGATAATTATATATAAAAAAAATGGCTCTGTCGTAAATCTTATTACTTCACTGCTAAATATCTAAATGATCGGACAGCCTGGGACTAGATTGTGATTATTTTATAGCGACTGTACAATATTGTATGTTTTTATTGAAAAGAGCGCAAAAAAAAATGCTGGGAGAGTTTCTTGCGCCGCTTCTTCTCTCTCAGAGCGCCATTTGTTTCCGATGCGGTAGTAGTATCTAGTAGTATAAGAAATGACATCAAAAAGAATTCTAAAGGAATCTATTTTGAGAAAATAAATGCCTTTTATGCCTTTTTATGCCTTTAACTACATTATGGGTATCGTATCCGAGGTTCTCGAGGGTGCTGAGAACGATTTTGTAATTATTTTTCTAATCCAAGATGGTCGCTGCACAAAATTATGATTTCAGCAATATGGATATCGTACCCGAGGTTCTCGAGGGTGCAGAGAACGATTTGGTGATTATTTTATAAATCCATGATGGCCGCCGCACAAAATTTTGATTTTAGCAATATGGATATCGTGTCCGTGGTTCTCGAGAGTGCACATAACGATTTTGTGATCATTTTTGAAATCCAAGATGGCCGCCGCTCAAAATTATGATAACTACATTATGGGTATCGTATCCGAGGTACTCGAGAGTGCTGAGAACGATTTTGTGATCATTTTTTTAATACAAGATGGCCGCGGCACAAAATTATGATAACTACATTATGGGTATCGTATCCGAGGTTCTCGAGGGTGCTGAGAACGATTTTGTAATTATTTTTATAATCCAAGATGGTCGCTGCACAAAATTATGATTTCAGCAATATGGATATCGTATCCGAGGTTCTCGAGGGTGCAGAAAACGATTTGGTGATTATTTTTCAAATCCAAGATGGCCGCCGCTTAAAATTATGATTGTAGAAATATGGATATCGTGGCCGAGGTTCTCGAGGGTGCAGAGATGAATTCTGCGATCATTTTAGAAATACATGAGGGCTGCCGCAAACCATTATGTTTTCAGCAATATGGATATCGTGTCCGAGGTTCTCGAGGGTGCAGAAAACAATTTTGGGATCATTTTTAAATCCGAGATGGCCGCCGCTCAAAAGTATGATAACTAGATTATGGGTATCGTATCCTAAGTTCTCGAGGGTGCTGATAACGATATAGTAATCATTTTTCTAATCCAAGATGGCAGCCGCACAAAATTATGATTTCATCAATATGGATATCGTACCTGAGGTTCTCGAGGGTGCAGAGAACGATTTGGTGATTATTTTTCAAATCCAAGATGGCAGTCGCTCAAAATTATGATTTTAGAAATATGGATATCGTGGCCGAGGTTCTCGAGGGTGCAGAAAACAATTTTGGGATCATTTTTAAATCCGAGATGGCCGCCGCTCAAAAGTATGATAACTAGATTATGGGTATCGTATTCGAGGTTTTCGAGGATGTAGAGAACGATTTGGTGATCATTTTTCAAATCTAAGATGGCCGCCGCACAAAATTATGATTTTAGCAATATGGATATCGTACCCGAGGTTCTCGAGAGTGCAGAAAACGATTTGGTGATTATTTTTCAAATCCAAGATGGCCGCCGCTTAAAATTATGATTTTAGAAATATGGATATCGTGTCCGAGGTTCTCGAGGGTGCAGAGAACAATTCTGCGATCATTTTAGAAATCCAAGAGGGCTGCCGCAAACCATTATGTTTTCAGCAATATGGATATCGTACCCGAGGTTCTCGAGGGTGCAGAAAACAATTTTGGGATCATTTTTAAATCCGAGATGGCCGCCGCTCAAAAGTATGATAACTAGATTATGGGTATCGTATCCTAGGTTCTCGAGGGTGCTGATAACGATTTAGTAATCATTTTTCTAATCCAAGATGGCAGCCGCACAAAATTATGATTTCATCAATATGAATATCGTACCCGAGGTTCTCCAGGGTGCAGAGAACGATTTGGTGATTATTTTTTAAATCCATGATGGCAGCCGCACAAAATTATGATTTCATCAATATGAATATCGTATCCGAGTTTCTCGAGGGTGCAGAAAACAATTTTGGAATCATTTTTAAATCCGAGATTGCCGCCGCCCAAAAGTATGATAACTAGATTATGGGTATCGTATTCGAGGTTTTCGAGGATGCAGAGAACGATTTGGTGATCATTTTTCAATTCTAAGATGGCCGCTGCACAAAATAATGATTTTAGCAATATGGATATCGTATCCGAGTTTCTCGAGGGTGCAGAAAACAATTTTGGGATAATTTTTAAATCCGAGATGGCTGCCGTGCAAGTTTATGATCACAAAAATATGGGTATCGTATCCGAGGTTCTCGAGAGTGCACAAAACGATTTTGTGATCATTTTTGAAATCCAAGATGGCCGCCGCTCAAAATTATGATAACTACATTATGGGTATCGTATCCGAGGTTCTCGAGGGTGCAGAGAACGATTTTGAGATCATTTTTCAAATTGAAGATAGCTGCCGCTTAAAAGTATGATAACTACATTGTGGGTATCGTATCCGATGTTGTCGAGGGTGCTGAGAACGATTTTGTGATCATTTATGAAATCCAAGATGGCCGCCGCACAAAATTATGTTTTCAGCAATATGGATATCGTGTCCGTGGTTCTCGAGAGTGCACATAACGATTTTGTGATCACTTTTGAAATCTAAGATGGCCGCCGCTCAACATTATGATAACTACATTATGGGTATCGTATCCGAGGTACTCGAGGGTGCTGAGAACAATTTTGTGATCATTTTGTTAATCCAAGATGGCCGCGGCACAAAAGTATGATAACTACATTATGGGTATCGTATCCGAGGTTCTCGAGGGTGCTGAGAACGATTTTGTAATTATTTTTCTAATCCAAGATGGTCGCTGCACAAAATTATGATTTCATCAATATGGATATCGTACCCGAGGTTCTCGAGGGTGCAGAGAACGATTTGGTGATTATTTTTTAAATCCATGATGGCCTCCGCACAAAATTTTGATTTTAGCAATATGGATATCGTGTCCGAGGTTCTCGAGGGTGCAGAGAAAAATAAAATGATCATTTTTGAAATCCAAGAGGGCTGCCGCAAACAATTGTGTTTTCAGCAATATGTATATCATGTCCGAGGTTCTCGAGGGTGCAGAAAACAATTTTGGGATCATTTTTAAATCCGAAATGGCATCCGCTCAAAATTATGTTAACTACATTATGGGTATCGTATCAGAGGTTCTCGAGGTTGCAGAGATCGATTTTATGATCATGTATCAAATCCAAGATGGCCGCCGCTCAAAAGTATGACAACTACATTATGGGTATCGTATCCGAGGTTCTCGAGTGTGCTGAGAACGATTTTGTGATCATTTTTCAAATCCAAGAGGGCCGCCATGCAAGATTATGATCACAAAAATATGGGTATAGTATCCGAGGTTCTTGAGAGTGCCGAGAACGATTTTGTGATCATTTTTCTAATCCAAGATTGCCGCCGCACAAAATTATATTTTCAGCAATATGGATATCGTGTCCGAGGATCTCGAGGGTGCAGAAAACAATTTTGGGATCATTTTTAAATCCTAGATGGCCGCCGCTCAAAAGTATGATAACTATATTATGGGTATCGAATCCTAGGTTCTCGAGGTTGCAGAGAACCATTTTGTGATCATTTAACAAATCCAAGATAACCGCCGCTCAAAAGTATGACCACTACATTATGGGTATCGTATCCGAGGTTCTCGAGGGTGCTGAGAACGATTTTGTGATCATATTTCAAATCCAAGAGGGCCGCCATGCAAATTTATGATCAAAAAAATATGGGTATCGTATCCGAGGTTCTTGAGAGTGCTGAGAACAATTTTGTGATCATTTTTCTAATCCAAGATTGCCGCCGCACAAAATTATATTTTCAGCAATATGGATATCGTGTCCGAGGTTCTCGAGGGTGCAGAAAACAATTTTGGGATCATTTTTTAATCCTAGATGGTCGCCGCTCAAAAGTATGATAACTTTATTATGGTTATCGAATCCTAGGTTCTCGAGGTTGCAGAAAACGATTTTGTGATCATTTATCAAATCCAAGATAGCCGCCGCTCAAAAGTATGACAACTACATTATGGGTATCGTATCCGAGGTTCTCGAGGGTGCTGAGAACGATTTTGTGATCATTTTTCAAATCCAAGAGGGCCGCCATGCAAGATTATGATCACAAAAATATGGGTATCGTATCCGAGGTTCTTGAGAGTGCTGAGAACGATTTTCTAATCATTATTCTAATCCTAGATGGCCGCCGCTCAAAAGTATGATAACTACATTATGGGTATCGTATCCGAGGTTCTCGAGGGTGCTGAGAACAATTTTGTGATAATTTTTCTAAACCAAGATTGCCGCCGCACAAAATTATATTTTCAGCAATATGGATATCGTTTCCGAGTTTCTCGAGGGTGCAGAAAACAATTTTGGGATCATTTTTAAATCCTAGATGCCCGCCGCTCAAAATTATGATAACTGCATTATGCGTATCGTAGCCTAGGTTTTCGAGGGTGCTAAGAACGATTTAGTAATCATTTTTCTAATCCAAGATGGCCGCCGCACAAAATAATGATTTCATCAATATGGATATCGTTCCCGAGGTTCTCGAGTGTGCAGAGAACGATTTGGTGATTATTTTTCAAATCCAAGATTGCAGCCGCTCAAAATTATGATTTTAGAAATATGGATATCGTGTCCGAGGTTCTCGAGGGTGCAGAAAACAATTTTGGGATCATTTTTAAATCCGAGATGGCCGCCATGCAAGATTATGATCACAAAAATATGGGTATCGTATCCGAGGTTCTCGAGAGTGCACAGAACGATTTTGTGATCATTTTTGAAATCAAAGATGGCCGCCGCTCAAAATTATGATAACTACATTATGGGTATCGTATCCGAGGTTCTCGAGGGTGCAGAGAACTATTTTGAGATCATTTTTTAAATCGAAGATAGCCGCCGCTTAAAAGTATGATAACTACATTATGGGTATCGTATCCGAGGTTGACGAGGGTGCTGAGAACGATTTTGTGATCATTTATGAATTCCAAGATGGCCGCCACTCAAAAGTATGATAACTACATTATGGGTATCGTATCCGAGGTTCTCGAGGGTGCTGAGAATGAATTTGTGATCATTTTCTAATCCAAGATGGCCGCCGCACAAAATTATGTTTTCAGCAATATGGATATCGTATCCGTGGTTCTCGAGAGTGCACATAACGATTTTGTGATCATTATTTAAATCCAAGATGGCCGCCGCTCAAAATTATGATAACTTCATTATGGGTATCGTATCCGAGGTACTCGAGGGTGCTGAGAACGATTTTGTGATCATTTTTTTAATCCAAGATGGCCGCGACACAAAAGTATGATAACTACATAATGGGTATCGTATCCGAGGTTCTCGAGGGTGCTGAGAACGATTTTGTAATTATTTTTCTAATCCAAGATGGTCACTGCTCAAAATTATGATTTCAGCAATATGGATATCGTACCCCAGGTTTTCGAGGGTGCAGAAGACGATTTGGTGATTATTTTTCAAATCCAAGATGGCCGCCGCTTAAAATTATGATTTTAGAAATATGGATATCGTGTCCGAGGTTCTCGAGGGTGCAGAGAACAATTCTGCGATCATTATAGAAATCCAAGAGGGCTGCCGCAAACCATGATGTTTTCAGCAATATAGATATCGTGTCCGAGGTTCTCGAGGGTGCAGAAAACAATTTTGGGATCATTTTTAAATCCGAGATGGCCGCCGCTCAAAAGTATGATAACTAGATTATGGATATCGTACCCGAGGTTCTCGAGGGTGCAGAGAACGATTTGGTGATTATTTTTCAAATCCAAGATGGCAGCCGCTCAACATTATGATTTTAGAAATATGGATATCGTGTCCGAGGTTCTCGAGGGTGCAGAAAACAATTTTGGGATCATTTTTAAATCCGAGATGGCCGCCGCTCAAAAGTATGATAACTAGATTATGGGTATCGTATCCTAGGTTCTCGAGGGTGCTGATAACGATTTAGTAATCATTTTTCTAATCCAAGATGGCAGCCGCACAAAATTATGATTTCATCAATATGGATATCGTACCCGAGGTTCTCGAGGGTGCAGAGAACGATTTGGTGATTATTTTTCAAATATAAGATAGCAGCCGCTCAAAATTATGATTTTAGAAATATGGATATCGTGTCCGAGGTTCTCGAGGGTGCAGAAAACAATTTTGGGATCATTTTTAAATCCGAGATGGCCGCCGTGCAAGATTATGATCACAAAAATATGGGTATCGTATCTGAGGTTTTTGAGAGTGCACAGAACGATTTTGTGATCATTTTTGAAATCCAAGATGGCCGCCGCTCAAAATTATGATAACTACATTATGGGTATCGTATCCGAGGTTCTCGGGGGGCAGAGAACTATTTTGAGATCATTTTTTAAATCGAAGATAGCCGCCGCTTAAAAGTATCATAACTACATTATGGGTATCGTATCCGAGGTTGTCGAGGGTGCTGAGAACGATTTTGTGATCATTTATGAATTCCAAGATGGCCGCCTCTCAAAAGAATGATAACTACATTATGGGTATCGTATCCTAGGTTCTCGAGGGTGCTGATAACGATTTAGTAATCATTTTTCTAATCCAAGATGGCAGCCGCACAAAATTATGATTTCATCAATATGGATATCGTACCCGAGGTTCTCGAGGGTGCAGAGAACGATTTGGTGATTATTTTTCAAATCCAAGATGGCAGCCGCTCAAAATTATGATTTTAGAAATATGGATATCGTGTCCGAGGTTCTCGAGGGTGCAGAAAACAATTTTGGGATCATTTTTAAATCCGAGATGGCCGCCGCTCAAAAGTATGATAACTAGATTGTGGGTATCGTATTCGAGGTTTTCGAGGATGCAGAGAACGATTTGGTGATCATTTTTCAAATCTAAGATGGCCGCCGCACAAAATTATGATTTTAGCAATATGGATATCGTGTCCGAGGTTCTCGAGGGTGCAGAAAACAATTTTGGGATCATTTTTAAATCCGAGATGGCCGCCGTGCAAGATTATGATCACAAAAATATGGGTATCGTATCTGAGGTTCTCGAGAGTGCACAGAACGATTTTGTGATCATTTTTGAAATCCAAGATGGCCGCCGCTGAAAATTATAATAACTACATTATGGGTATCGTATCCGAGGTTCTCGAGGGTGCTGAGAACGATTTTGTGAACATTTTTCAAATCCAAGAGGGCCGCCATACAAGATTATGATCACAAAAATATGGGTATAGTATCCGAGGTTCTTGAGAGTGCAGAGAACGATTTTGTGATCATTTTTCTAATCCAAGATTGCCGCCGCACAAAATTATATTTTCAGCAATATGGATATCGTGTCCGAGGTTCTCGAGGGTGCAGAAAACAATTTTGGGATCATTTTTAAATCCTAGATGGCCGCCGCTCAAAAGTATGATAACTATATTATGGGTATCGAATCCTAGGTTCTCGAGGTTGCAGAGAACCATTTTGTGATCATTTAACAAATCCAAGATAACCGCCGCTCAAAAGTATGACCACTACATTATGGGTATCGTATCCGAGGTTCTCGAGGGTGCTGAGAACGATTTTGTGATCATATTTCAAATCCAAGAGGGCCGCCATGCAAATTTATGATCAAAAAAATATGGGTATCGTATCCGAGGTTCTTGAGGGTGCTGAGAACAAATTTGTGATCATTTTTCTAATCCAAGATTGCCGCCGCACAAAATTATATTTTCAGCAATATGGATATCGTGTCCGAGGTTCTCGAGGGTGCAGAAAACAATTTTGGGATCATTTTTAAATCCTAGATGGTCTCCGCTCAAAAGTATGATAACTTTATTATGGGTATCGAATCCTAGGTTCTCGAGGTTGCAGAGAACGATTTTATGATCATTTATCAAATCCAAGATAGCCGCCGCTCAAAAGTATGACAACTACATTATGGGTATCGTATCCGAGGTTCTCGAGGGTGCTGAGAACGATTTTGTGATCATTTTTCAAATCCAAGAGGGCCGCCATGCAAGATTATGATCACAAAAATATGGGTACCGTATCCGAGGTTCTTGAGAGTGCTGAGAACGATTTTCTAATCATTATTCTAATCCTAGATGGCCGCCACTCAAAAGTATGATAACTACATTATGGGTATCGTATCCAAGGTTCTCGAGGGTGCTGAGAACAATTTTGTGATCATTTTTCTAAACCAAGAGGGCCGCCATGCAAATTTATGATCAAAAAAATATGGGTATCGTATCCGAGGTTCTTGAGGGTGCTGAGAACAATTTTGTGATCATTTTTCTAATCCAAGATTGCCGCCGCACAAAATTATATTTTCAGCAATATGGATATCGTGTCCGAGGTTCTCGAGGGTGCAGAAAACAATTTTGGGATCATTTTTAAATCCGAGATGGCCGCCATGCAAGATTATGATCACAAAAATATGGGTATCGTATCCGAGGTTCTCGAGAGTGCAGAAAACAATTTTGGGATCATTTTTAAATCCTAGATGGCCGCCGCTCAAAAGTATGATAACTATATTATGGGTATCGAATCCTAGGTTCTCGAGGTTGCAGAGAACCATTTTGTGATCATTTAACAAATCCAAGATAACCGCCGCTCAAAAGTATGACCACTACATTATGGGTATCGTATCCGAGGTTCTCGAGGGTGCTGAGAACGATTTTGTGATCATTTTTCAAATCCAAGAGGGCCGCCATGCAAGATTATGATCACAAAAATATGGGTATCGTATCCGAGGTTCTTGAGAGTGCTGAGAACGATTTTCTAATCATTATTCTAATCCTAGATGGCCGCGACTCAAAAGTATGATAACTACATTATGGGTATCGTATCCGAGGTTCTCGAGGGTGCTGAGAACAATTTTGTGATCATTTTTCTAAACCAAGATTGCCGCCTCACAAAATAATGATTTCATCAATATGGATATCGTTCCCGAGGTTCTCGAGTGTGCAGAGAACGATTTGGTGATTATTTTTCAAATCCAAGATGGCAGCCGCTCAAAATTATGATTTTAGAAATATGGATATCGTGTCCGAGGTTCTCGAGGGTGCAGAAAACAATTTTGGGATCATTTTTAAATCCGAGATGGCCGCCATGCAAGATTATGATCACAAAAATATGGGTATCGTATCCGAGGTTCTCGAGAGTGCAGAAAACAATTTTGGGATCATTTTTAAATCCTAGATGGCCGCCGCTCAAAAGTATGATAACTATATTATGGGTATCGAATCCTAGGTTCTCGAGGTTGCAGAGAACCATTTTGTGATCATTTAACAAATCCAAGATAACCGCCGCTCAAAAGTATGACCACTACATTATGGGTATCGTATACGAGGTTCTCGAGGGTGCTGAGAACGATTTTGTGATCATATTTCAAATCCAAGAGGGCCGCCATGCAAATTTATGATCAAAAAAATATGGGTATCGTATCCGAGGTTCTTGAGGGTGCTGAGAACAATTTTGTGATCATTTTTCTAATCCAAGATTGCCGCCGCACAAAATTATATTTTCAGCAATATGGATATCGTGTCCGAGGTTCTCGAGGGTGCAGAAAACAATTTTGGGATCATTTTTTAATCCTAGATGGTCGCCGCTCAAAAGTATGATAACTTTATTATGGGTATCGAATCGTAGGTTCTCGAGGTTGCAGAAAACGATTTTGTGATCATTTATCAAATCCAAGATAGCCGCCGCTCAAAAGTATGACAACTACATTATGGGTATCGTATCCGAGGTTCTCGAGGGTGCTGAGAACGATTTTGTGATCATTTTTCAAATCCAAGAGGGCCGCCATGCAAGATTATGATCACAAAAATATGGGTATCGTATCCGAGGTTCTTGAGAGTGCTGAGAACGATTTTCTAATCATTATTCTAATCCTAGATGGCCGCGACTCAAAAGTATGATAACTACATTATGGGTATCGTATCCGAGGTTCTCGAGGGTGCTGAGAACAATTTTGTGATCATTTTTCTAAACCAAGATTGCCGCCGCACAAAATTATATTTTCAGCAATATGGATATCGTGTCCGAGTTTCTCGAGGGTGCAGAAAACAATTTTGGGATCATTTTTAAATCCTAGATGCCCGCCGCTCAAAATTATGATAACTGCATTATGGGTATCGTAGCCTAGGTTTTCGAGGGTGCTGAGAACGATTTAGTAATCATTTTTCTAATCCAAGATGGCCGCCGCACAAAATAATGATTTCATCAATATGGATATCGTTCCCGAGGTTCTCGAGTGTGCAGAGAACGATTTGGTGATTATTTTTCAAATCCAAGATGGCAGCCGCTCAAAATTATGATTTTAGAAATATGGATATCGTGTCCGAGGTTCTCGAGGGTGCAGAAAACATTTTTGGGATCATTTTTAAATCCGAGATGGCCGCCATGCAAGATTATGATCACAAAAATATGGGTATCGTATCCGAGGTTCTCGAGAGTGCACAGAACGATTTTGTGATCATTTTTGAAATCAAAGATGGCCGCCGCAAACAATTATGTTTTCAGCAATATGTATATCATGTCCGAGGTTCTCGAGGGTGCAGAAAACAATTTTGGGATCATTTTTAAATCCGAAATGGCATCCGCTCAAAATTATGTTAACTACATTATGGGTATCGTATCAGAGGTTCTCGAGGTTGCAGAGATCGATTTTATGATCATGTATCAAATCCAAGATGGCCGCCGCTCAAAAGTATGATAACTACATTATGGGTAACGTATCCGAGGTTCTCGAGGGTGCTGAGAACAATTTTGTGATCATTTTTCTAAACCAAGATTGCCGCCGCACAAAATTATATTTTCAGCAATATGGATATCGTGTCCGAGTTTCTCGAGGGTGCAGAAAACAATTTTGGGATCATTTTTAAATCCTAGATGCCCGCCGCTCAAAATTATGATAACTGCATTATGGGTATCGTAGCCTAGGTTTTCGAGGGTGCTGAGAACGATTTAGTAATCATTTTTCTAATCCAAGATGGCCGCCGCACAAAATAATGATTTCATCAATATGGATATCGTTCCCGAGGTTCTCGAGTGTGCAGAGAACGATTTGGTGATTATTTTTCAAATCCAAGATGGCAGCCGCTCAAAATTATGATTTTAGAAATATGGATATCGTGTCCGAGGTTCTCGAGGGTGCAGAAAACAATTTTGGGATCATTTTTAAATCCGAGATGGCCGCCATGCAGGATTATGATCACAAAAATATGGGTATCGTATCCGAGGTTCTCGAGAGTGCACAGAACGATTTTGTGATCATTTTTGAAATCAAAGATGGCCGCCGCTCAAAATTATGATAACTACATTATGGGTATCGTATCCGAGGTTCTCGAGGGTGCAGAGAACTATTTTGAGATCATTTTTTAAATCGAAGATAGCCGCCGCTTAAAAGTATGATAACTACATTATGGGTATCGTATCCGAGGTTGACGAGGGTGCTGAGAACGATTTTGTGATCATTTATGAATTCCAAGATGGCCGCCACTCAAAAGTATGATAACTACATTATGGGTATCGTATCCGAGGTTCTCGAGGGTGCTGAGAATGAATTTGTGATCATTTTCTAATCCAAGATGGCCGCCGCACAAAATTATGTTTTCAGCAATATGGATATCGTATCCGTGGTTCTCGAGAGTGCACATAACGATTTTGTGATCATTATTTAAATCCAAGTTGGCCGCCGCTCAAAATTATGATAACTTCATTATGGGTATCGTATCCGAGGTACTCGAGGGTGCTGAGAACGATTTTGTGATCATTTTTTTAATCCAAGATGGCCGCGACACAAAAGTATGACAACTACATAATGGGTATCGTATCCTAGGTTCTCGAGGGTGCTGAGAACGATTTTGTAATTATTTTTCTAATCCAAGATGGTCACTGCTCAAAATTATGATTTCAGCAATATGGATATCGTAGCCGAGGTTTTCGAGGGTGCAGAAGACGATTTGGTGATTATTTTTCAAATCCAAGATGGCCGCCGCTTAAAATTATGATTTTAGAAATATGGATATCGTGGCCGAGGTTCTCGAGGGTGCAGAGAACAATTCTGCGATCATTTTAGAAATCCAAGAGGGCTGCCGCAAACCATGATGTTTTCAGCAATATAGATATCGTGTCCGAGGTTCTCGAGGGTGCAGAAAACAATTTTGGGATCATTTTTAAATCCGAGATGGCCGCCGCTCATAAGTTTGATAACTAGATTATGGATATCGTACCCGAGGTTCTTGAGGGTGCAGAGAACGATTTGGTGATTATTTTTCAAATCCAAGATGGCAGCCGCTCAACATTATGATTTTAGAAATATGGATATCGTGTCCGAGGTTCTCGAGGGTGCAGAAAACAATTTTGGGTTCATTTTTAAATCCGAGATGGCCGCCGCTCAAAAGTATGATAACTAGATTATGGGTATCGTATCCTAGGTTCTCGAGGGTGCTGATAACGATTTAGTAATCATTTTTCTAATCCAAGATGGCAGCCGCACAAAATTATGATTTCATCAATATGGATATCGTACCCGAGGTTCTCGAGGGTGCAGAAAACGATTTGGTGATTATTTTTCAAATCCAAGATGGCCGCCGCTTAAAATTATGATTTTAGACATATGGATATCGTGTCCGAGGTTCTCGAGGGTGCAGAGAACAATTCTGCGATCATTTTAGAAATCCAAGAGGGCTGCCGCAAACCATTATGTTTTCAGCAATATGGATATCGCGTCCGAGGTTCTCGAGGGTGCAGAAAACAATTTTGGGATCATTTTTAAATCCGAGATGGCCGCCGCTCAAAATTATGATAACTACATTATGGGTATCGTATCCGAGGTTCTCGGGGGGCAGAGAACTATTTTGAGATCATTTTTTAAATCGAAGATAGCCGCCGCTTAAAAGTATGATAACTACATTATGGGTATCGTATCCGAGGTTGTCGAGGGTGCTGAGAACGATTTTGTGATCATTTATGAATTCCAAGACGGCCGCCTCTCAAAAGAATGATAACTACATTATGGGTATCGTATCCTAGGTTCTCGAGGGTGCTGATAACGATTTAGTAATCATTTTTCTAATCCAAGATGGCAGCCGCACAAAATTATGATTTCATCAATATGGATATCGTACCCGAGGTTCTCGAGGGTGCAGAGAACGATTTGGTGATTATTTTTCAAATCCAAGATGGCAGCCGCTCAAAATTATGATTTTAGAAATATGGATATCGTGTCCGAGGTTCTCGAGGGTTTAGAAAACAATTTTGGGATCATTTTTAAATCCGAGATGGCCGCCGCTCAAAAGTATGATAACTAGATTGTGGGTATCGTATTCGAGGTTTTCGAGGATGCAGAGAACGATTTGGTGATCATTTTTCAAATCTAAGATGGCCGCCGCACAAAATTATGATTTTAGCAATATGGATATCGTGTCCGAGGTTCTCGAGGGTGCAGAAAACAATTTTGGGATCATTTTTAAATCCGAGATGGCCGCTGTGCAAGATTATGATCACAAAAATATGGGTATCGTATCTGAGGTTCTCGAGAGTGCACAGAACGATTTTGTGATCATTTTTGAAATCCAAGATGGCCGCCGCTGAAAATTATGATAACTACATTATGGGTATCGTATCCGAGGTTCTCGAGTGTGCTGAGAACGATTTTGTGAACATTTTTCAAATCCAAGAGGGCCGCCATGCAAGATTATGATCACAAAAATATGGGTATAGTATCCGAGGTTCTTGAGAGTGCAGAGAACGATTTTGTGATCATTTTTCTAATCCAAGATTGCTGCCGCACAAAATTATATTTTCAGCAATATGGATATCGTGTCCGAGGTTCTCGAGGGTGCAGAAAACAATTTTGGGATCATTTTTAAATCCTAGATGGCCGCCGCTCAAAAGTTTGATAACTATATTATGGGTATCGAATCCTAGGTTCTCGAGGTTGCAGAGAACCATTTTGTGATCATTTAACAAATCCAAGATAACCGCCGCTCAAAAGTATGACCACTACATTATGGGTATCGTATCCGAGGTTCTCGAGGGTGCTGAGAACGATTTTGTGATCATATTTCAAATCCAAGAGGGCCGCCATGCAAATTTATGATCAAAAAAATATGGGTATCGTATCCGAGGTTCTTGAGGGTGCTGAGAACAATTTTGTGATCATTTTTCTAATCCAAGATTGCCGCCGCACAAAATTATATTTTCAGCAATATGGATATCGTGTCCGAGGTTCTCGAGGGTGCAGAAAACAATTTTGGGATCATTTTTTAAAACTAGATGGTCTCCGCTCAAAAGTATGATAACTTTTTTATGGGTATCGAATCCTAGGTTCTCGAGGTTGCAGAGAACGATTTTATGATCATTTATCAAATCCAAGATAGCCGCCGCTCAAAAGTATGACAACTACATTATGGGTATCGTATCCGAGGTTCTCGAGGGTACTGTGAACGATTTTGTGATCATTTTTCAAATCCAAGAGGGCCGCCATGCAAGATTATGATCACAAAAATATGGGTATCGTATCCGAGGTTCTTGAGAGTGCTGAGAACGATTTTCTAATCATTATTCTAATCCTAGATGGCCGCCACTCAAAAGTATGATAACTACATTATGGGTATCGTATCCAAGGTTCTCGAGGGTGCTGAGAACAATTTTGTGATCATTTTTCTAAACCAAGATTGCCGCCGCACAAAATTATATTTTCAGCAATATGGATATCGTGTCCGAGTTTCTCGAGGGTGCAGAAAACAATTTTGGGATAATTTTTAAATCCTAGATGCCCGCCGCTCAAAATTATGATAACTGCATTATGGGTATCGTAGCCTAGGTTTTCGAGGGTGCTGAGAACGATTTAGTAATCATTTTTCTAATCCAAGATGGCCGCCGCACAAAATAATGATTTCATCAATATGGATATCGTACCCGAGGTTCTCGAGGGTGCAGAGAACGATTTGGTGATTATTTTTCAAATCTAAGATGGCCGCCGCACAAAATTATGATTTTAGCAATATGGATATCGTGTCCGAGTTTCTCGAGGGTGCAGAACACAATTTTGGGATCATTTTTAAATCCGAGATGGCCGCCATGCAAGATTAGGATCACAAAAATATGGGTATCGTATCCGAGGTTCTCGAGAGTGCACAGAACGATTTTGTGATCATTTTTGAAATCAAAGATGGCCGCCGCTCAAAATTATGATAACTACATTATGGGTATCGTATCCGAGGTTCTCGAGGGTGCAGAAAACAATTTTGGGATCATTTTTTAATCCTAGATGGTCTCCGCTCAAAAGTATGATAACTTTATTATGGGTATCGAATCCTAGGTTCTCGAGGTTGCAGAGAACGATTTTATGATCATTTATCAAATCCAAGATAGCCGCCGCTCAAAAGTATGACAACTACATTATGGGTATCGTATCCGAGGTTCTCGAGGGTGCTGAGAACGATTTTGTGATCATTTTTCAAATCCAAGAGGGCCGCCATGCAAGATTATGATCACAAAAATATGGGTATCGTATCCGAGGTTCTTGAGAGTGCTGAGAACGATTTTCTAATCATTATTCTAATCCTAGATGGCCGCCACTCAAAAGTATGATAACTACATTATGGGTATCGTATCCGAGGTTCTCGAGGGTGCTGAGAACAATATTGTGATCATTTTTCTAAACCAAGATTGCCGCCGCACAAAATTATATTTTCAGCAATATGGATATCGTGTCCGAGTTTCTCGAGGGTGCAGAAAACGATTTTGGGATAATTTTTAAATCCTAGATGCCCGCCGCTCAAAATTATGATAACTGCATTATGGGTATCGTAGCCTAGGTTTTCGAGGGTGCTGAGAACGATTTAGTAATCATTTTTCTAATCCAAGATGGCCGCCGCACAAAATAATGATTTCATCAATATGGATATCGTACCCGAGGTTCTCGAGGGTGCAGAGAACGATTTGGTGATTATTTTTCAAATCCAAGATGGCAGCCGCTCAAAATTATGATTTTAGAAATATGGATATCGTGTCCGAGGTTCTCGAGGGTGCAGAAAACAATTTTGGGATCATTTTTAAATCCGAGATGGCCGCCGCTCAAAAGTATGATAAATAGATTATGGGTATCGTATTCGAGGTTTTCGAGGATGCAGAGAACGATTTGGTGATCATTTTTCAAATCTAAGATGGCCGCCGCACAAAATTATGATTTTAGCAATATGGATATCGTGTCCGAGGTTCTCGAGGGTGCAGAACACAATTTTGGGATCATTTTTAAATCCGAGGTGGCCGCCATGCAAGATTATGATCACAAAAATATGGGTATCGTATCCGAGGTTCTCGAGAGTGCACAGAACGATTTTGTGATCATTTTTGAAATCAAAGATGGCCGCCGCTCAAAATTATGATAACTACATTATGGGTATCGTATCCGAGGTTCTCGAGGGTGCAGAGAACTATTTTGAGATCATTTTTTAAATCGAAGATAGCCGCCGCTTAAAAGTATGATAACTACATTATGGGTATCGTATCCGAGGTTGACGAGGGTGCTGAGAACGATTTTGTGATCATTTATGAATTCCAAGATGGCCGCCACTCAAAAGTATGATAACTACATTATGGGTATCGTATCCGAGGTTCTCGAGGGTGCTGAGAATGAATTTGTGATCATTTTCTTATCCAAGATGGCCGCCGCACAAAATTATGTTTTCAGCAATATGGATATCGTATCCGTGGTTCTCGAGAGTGCACATAACGATTTTGTGATCATTATTTAAATCCAAGATGGCCGCCGCTCAAAATTATGATAACTTCATTATGGGTATCGTATCCGAGGTACTCGAGGGTGCTGAGAACGATTTTGTGATCATTTTTTTAATCCAAGATGGCCGCGACACAAAAGTATGATAACTACATAATGGGTATCGTATCCGAGGTTCTCGAGGGTGCTGAGAACGATTTTGTAATTATTTTTCTAATCCAAGATGGTCACTGCTCAAAATTATGATTTCAGCAATATGGATATCGTACCCGAGGTTTTCGAGGGTGCAGAAGACGATTCGGTGATTATTTTTCAAATCCAAGATGGCCGCCGCTTAAAATTATGATTTTAGAAATATGGATATCGTGTCCGAGGTTCTCGAGGGTGCAGAGAACAATTCTGCGATCATTTTAGAAATCCAAGAGGGCTGCCGCAAACCATGATGTTTTCAGCAATATAGATATCGTGTCCGAGGTTCTCGAGGGTGCAGAAAACAATTTTGGGATCATTTTTAAATCCGAGATGGCCGCCGCTCAAAAGTATGATAACTAGATTATGGATATCGTACCCGAGGTTCTCGAGGGTGCAGAGAACGATTTGGTGATTATTTTTCAAATCCAAGATGGCAGCCGCTCAAAATTATGATTTTAGAAATATGGATATCGTGTCCGAGGTTCTCGAGGGTGCAGAAAACAATTTTGGGATCATTTTTAAATCCGAGATGGCCGCCGCTCAAAAGTATGATAACTACATTATGGGTATCGTATCCTAGGTTCTCGAGGGTGCTGATAACGATTTAGTAATCATTTTTCTAATCCAAGATGGCAGCCGCACAAAATTATGATTTCATCAATATGGATATCGTACCCGAGGTTCTCGAGGGTGCAGAGAACGATTTGGTGATTATTTTTCAAATATAAGATAGCAGCCGCTCAAAATTATGATTTTAGAAATATGGATATCGTGTCCGAGGTTCTCGAGGGTGCAGAAAACAATTTTGGGATCATTTTTAAATCCGAGATGGCCGCCGCTCAAAAGTATGATAACTAGATTATGGGTATCGTATCCTAGGTTCTCGAGGGTGCTGATAACGATTTAGTAATCATTTTTCTAATCCAAGATGGCAGCCGCACAAAATTATGATTTCATCAATATGGATATCGTACCCGAGGTTCTCGAGGGTGCAGAGAACGATTTGGTGATTATTTTTCAAATATAAGATAGCAGCCGCTCAAAATTATGATTTTAGAAATATGGATATCGTGTCCGAGGTTCTCGAGGGTGCAGAAAACAATTTTGGGATCATTTTTAAATCCGAGATGGCCGCCGTGCAAGATTATGATCACAAAAATATGGGTATCGTATCTGAGGTTTTTGAGAGTGCACAGAACGATTTCGTGATCATTTTTGAAATCCAAGATGGCCGCTGCTCAAAATTATGATAACTACATTATGGGTATCGTATCCGAGGTTCTCGGGGGGCAGAGAACTATTTTGAGATCATTTTTTAAATCGAAGATAGCCGCCGCTTAAAAGTATGATAACTACATTATGGGTATAGTATCCGAGGTTGTCGAGGGTGCTGAGAACGATTTTGTGATCATTTATGAATTCCAAGATGGCCGCCTCTCAAAAGAATGATAACTACATTATGGGTATCGTATCCTAGGTTCTCGAGGGTGCTGATAACGATTTAGTAATCATTTTTCTAATCCAAGATGGCAGCCGCACAAAATTATGATTTCATCAATATGGATATCGTACCCGAGGTTCTCGAGGGTGCAGAGAACGATTTGGTGATTATTTTTCAAATCCAAGATGGCAGCCGCTCAAAATTATGATTTTAGAAATATGGATATCGTGTCCGAGGTTCTCGAGGGTGCAGAAAACAATTTTGGGATCATTTTTAAATCCGAGATGGCCGCCGCTCAAAAGTATGATAACTAGATTGTGGGTATCGTATTCGAGGTTTTCGAGGATGTAGAGAACGATTTGGTGATCATTTTTCAAATCTAAGATGGCCGCCGCACAAAATTATGATTTTAGCAATATGGATATCGTGTCCGAGGTTCTCGAGGGTGCAGAAAACAATTTTGGGATCATTTTTAAATCCGAGATGGCCGCCGTGCAAGATTATGATCACAAAAATATGGGTATCGTATCTGAGGTTCTCGAGAGTGCACAGAACGATTTTGTGATCATTTTTGAAATCCAAGATGGCCGCCGCTCAAAATTATGATAACTACATTATGGATATCGTATCCGAGGTTCTCGAGGGTGCAGAGAACTATTTTGAGATCATTTTATAATCGAAGATAGCCGCCGCTTAAAAGTATGATAACTACATTATGGGTATCGTATCCGAGGTTGTCGAGGGTGCTGAGAACGATTTTGTGATCATTTATGAATTCCAAGATAGCCGCCACTCAAAAGTATGATAACTACATTATGGGTATCGTATCCGAGGTTCTCGAGGGTGTTGAGAATGAATTTGTGATCATTTTCTAATCCAAGATGGCCGCCGCACAAAATTATATTTTCAGCAATATGGATATCGTGTCCGTGGTTCTCGAGGGTGCTGAGAACGATTTTGTGATAATTTTTTTAATCCAAGATGGCCGCCGCTCAAAATTATGATAACTACAATATGGGTATCGTATCCGAGGTTGTCGAGGGTGCTGAGAAAGATTTTGTGATCATTTATGAATTCCAAGATGGCCGCCACTCAAAAGTATGATAACTACATTATGGGTATCGTATCCGAGGTTCTCGAGGGTGCTGAGAATGAATTTGTGATCATTTTCTAATCCAAGATGGCCGCCGCACAAAATTATGTTTTCAGCAATATGGATATCGTGTCCGTGGTTCTCGAGAGTGCACATAACGATTTTGTGATCATTTTTGAAATCCAAGATGGGCGCCGCTCAAAATTATGATAACTACATTATGGGTATCGTATCCGAGGTACTCGAGGGTGCTGAGAACGATTTTGTGATCATTTTTCAAATCGAAGATGGCCGCCGTGCAAGATTATGATCACAAAAATATGGATATCGTATCCGAGGTTCTCGAGAGTGCACATAACGATTTTGTGATCATTTTTGAAATCCAAGATGGCCGCCGCTCAAAATTATGATAACGTCATTATGGGTATCGTATCCGAGGTTCTCGAGGGTGCTGAGAACGATTTTGTGATCATTTTTCAAATCCAAGATGGCCGCCGCACAATATTATGTTTTCAGCAATATGGTTATCGTGTCCGAGGTTCTCGAGGGTGCAGAAAACAATTTTGGGATCATTTTTAAATCCGAGATGGCCGCCGTGCAAGATTATGATCACAAAAATATGGGTATCGTATCTGAGGTTTTTGAGAGTGCACAGAACGATTTTGTGATCATTTTTGAAATCCAAGATGGCCGCCGCTCAAAATTATGATAACTACATTATGGGTATCGTATCCGAGGTTCTCGGGGGGCAGAGAA
This sequence comes from Leptidea sinapis, assembly GCF_905404315.1. Lineage (NCBI taxonomy): Eukaryota > Metazoa > Arthropoda > Insecta > Lepidoptera > Pieridae > Leptidea > Leptidea sinapis. The sequence continues at coordinate 13,899,914 of NC_066283.1, read as the reverse complement.
CTATTTTGAGATCATTTTTTAAATCGAAGATAGCCGCCGCTTAAAAGTATGATAACTACATTATGGGTATCGTATCCGAGGTTGTCGAGGGTGCTGAGAACGATTTTGTGATCATTTATGAATTCCAAGATGGCCGCCTCTCAAAAGAATGATAACTACATTATGGGTATCGTATCCTAGGTTCTCAAGGGTGCTGATAACGATTTAGTAATCATTTTTCTAATCCAAGATGGCAGCCGCACAAAATTATGATTTCATCAATATGGATATCGTACCCGAGGTTCTCGAGGGTGCAGAGAACGATTTGGTGATTATTTTTCAAATCCAAGATGGCAGCCGCTCAAAATTATGATTTTAGAAATATGGATATCGTGTCCGAGGTTCTCGAGGGTGCAGAAAATAATTTTGGGATCATTTTTAAATCCGAGATGGCCGCCGCTCAAAAGTATGATAACTAGATTGTGGGTATCGTATTCGAGGTTTTCGAGGATGCAGAGAACGATTTGGTGATCATTTTTCAAATCTAAGATGGCCGCCGCACAAAATTATGATTTTAGCAATATGGATATCGTGTCCGAGGTTCTCGAGGGTGCAGAAAACAATTTTGGGATCATTTTTAAATCCGAGATGGCCGCCGTGCAAGATTATGATCACAAAAATATGGGTATCGTATCTGAGGTTCTCGAGAGTGCACAGAACGATTTTGTGATCATTTTTGAAATCCAAGATGGCCGCCGCTCAAAATTATGATAACTACATTATGGATATCGTATCCGAGGTTCTCGAGGGTGCAGAGAACTATTTTGAGATCATTTTATAATCGAAGATAGCCGCCGCTTGAAAGTATGATAACTACATTATGGGTATCGTATCCGAGGTTGTCGAGGGTGCTGAGAACGATTTTGTGATCATTTATGAATTCCAAGATAGCCGCCACTCAAAAGTATGATAACTACATTATGGGTATCGTATCCGAGGTTCTCGAGGGTGTTGAGAATGAATTTGTGATCATTTTCTAATCCAAGATGGCCGCCGCACAAAATTATGTTTTCAGCAATATGGATATCGTGTCCGTGGTTCTCGAGGGTGCTGAGAACGATTTTGTGATCATTTTTTTAATCCAAGATGGCCGCCGCTCAAAATTATGATAACTACATTATGGGTATCGTATCCGAGGTTGTCGAGGGTGCTGAGAAAGATTTTGTGATCATTTATGAATTCCAAGATGGCCGCCACTCAAAAGTATGATAACTACATTATGGGTATCGTATCCGAGGTTCTCGAGGGTGCTGAGAATGAATTTGTGATCATTTTCTAATCCAAGATGGCCGCCGCACAAAATTATGTTTTCAGCAATATGGATATCGTGTCCGTGGTTCTCGAGAGTGCACATAACGATTTTGTGATCATTTTTGAAATCCAAGATGGGCGCCGCTCAAAATTATGATAACTACATTATGGGTATCGTATCCGAGGTACTCGAGGGTGCTGAGAACGATTTTGTGATCATTTTTCAAATCGAAGATGGCCGCCGTGCAAGATTATGATCACAAAAATATGGATATCGTATCCGAGGTTCTCGAGAGTGCACATAACGATTTTGTGATCATTTTTGAAATCCAAGATGGCCGCCGCTCAAAATTATGATAACGTCATTATGGGTATCGTATCCGAGGTTCTCGAGGGTGCTGAGAACGATTTTGTGATCATTTTTCAAATCCAAGATGGCCGCCGCACAATATTATGTTTTCAGCAATATGGTTATCGTGTCCGAGGTTCTCGAGGGTGCAGAAAACAATTTTGGGATCATTTTTAAATCCGAGATGGCCGCCGTGCAAGATTATGATCACAAAAATATGGGTATCGTATCCGAGGTTCCCGAGGGTGCTGAGAATTATTTTGTGATCATTTTCTGATCCAAGTTGGCCGCCGCACAAAATTATGAAAATACATTATGGGTATCGTATCCGAGGTTCTCGAGGGTGCAGAGAACGATTTTGAGATCATTTTTCAAATCGAAGATAGCCGCCGCTTAAAAGTATGATAACTACATTATGGGTATCGTATCCGAGGTTGTCGAGGGTGCTGAGAACGATTTTGTGATCATTTATGAATTCCAAGATGGCCGCCTCTCAAAAGAATGATAACTACATTATGGGTATCGTATCCTAGGTTCTCGAGGGTGCTGATAACGATTTAGTAATCATTTTTCTAATCCAAGATGGCAGCCGCACAAAATTATGATTTCATCAATATGGATATCGTACCCGAGGTTCTCGAGGGTGCAGAGAACGATTTGGTGATTATTTTTCAAATCCAAGATGGCAGCCGCTCAAAATTATGATTTTAGAAATATGGATATCGTTTCCGAGGTTCTCGAGGGTGCAGAAAACAATTTTGGGATCATTTTAAAATCCGAGATGGCCGCCGCTCAAAAGTATGATAACTAGATTGTGGGTATCGTATTCGAGGTTTTCGAGGATGTAGAGAACGATTTGGTGATCATTTTTCAAATCTAAGATGGCTGCCGCACAAAATTATGATTTTAGCAATATGGATATCGTGTCCGAGGTTCTCGAGGGTGCAGAAAACAATTTTGGGATCATTTTTAAATCCGAGATGGCCGCCGTGCAAGATTATGATCACAAAAATATGGGTATCGTATCTGAGGTTCTCGAGAGTGCACAGAACGATTTTGTGATCATTTTTGAAATCCAAGATGGCCGCCGCTCAAAATTATGATAACTACATTATGGATATCGTATCCGAGGTTCTCGAGGGTGCAGAGAACTTTTTTGAGATCATTTTATAATCGAAGATAGCCGCCGCTTAAAAGTATGATAACTACATTATGGGTATCGTATCCGAGGTTGTCGAGGGTGCTGAGAACGATTTTGTGATCATTTATGAATTCCAAGATAGCCGCCACTCAAAAGTATGATAACTACATTATGGGTATCGTATCCGAGGTTCTCGAGGGTGTTGAGAATGAATTTGTGATCATTTTCCAATCCAAGATGGCCGCCGCACAAAATTATGTTTTCAGCAATATGGATATCGTGTCCGTGGTTCTCCAGGGTGCTGAGAACGATTTTGTGATCATTTTTTTAATCCAAGATGGCCGCCGCTCAAAATTATGATAACTACATTATGGGTATCGTATCCGAGGTTCTCGAGGGTGCTGAGAACGATTTTGTAATTATTTTTCTAATCCAAGATGGTCGCTGCACAAAATTATGATTTCAGCAATATGGATATCGTACCCGAGGTTCTCGAGGGTGCAGAAAACGATTTGGTGATTATTTTTCAAATCCAAGATGGCCGCCGCTTAAAATTATGATTTTAGACATATGGATATCGTGTCCGAGGTTCTCGAGGGTGCAGAGAACAATTCTGCGATCATTTTAGAAATCCAAGAGGGCTGCCGCAAACCATTATGTTTTCAGCAATATGGATATCGCGTCCGAGGTTCTCGAGGGTGCAGAAAACAATTTTGGGATCATTTTTATATCCGAGATGGCCGCCGCTCAAAATTATGATAACTACATTATGCGTATCGTATCAGAGTTTCTCGAGGTTGCAGAGAACGATTTTGTGATCATTTTTCAAATCCAAGATGGCCGCCGCTCAAAAGTATGATAATTATATATAAAAAAATGGCTCTGTCGTAAATCTTATTACTCCACTGCTGAATATCTAAATGATCGGACAGCCTGGGACTAGATTGTGATTATTTTATAGCGACTGTACAATATTGTATGTTTTTATTGAAAAGAGCGCAAAAAAGAATGCTGGGAGAGTTTCTTGCGCCGCTTCTTCTCTCTCAGAGCACCATTTGTTTCCGAAGCGGTAGTAGTATCTAGTAGTATAAGAAATGACATCAAAAAGAATTCTAAAGGAATCTATTATGAGAAAGTAAATGCCTTTTATGCTTTTTATGCCTTTAACTACATTATGGGTATCGTATCCGAGGTTCTCGAGGGTGCTGAGAACGATTTTGTGATCATTTTTCATATCCAAGAGGGCCGCCGTGCAACATTATGATCACAAAAATATGGATATCGTGTCCGAGGTTCTCGAGGGTGCAGAAAACAATTTTGGGATCATTTTTAAATCCGAGATGGCCGCCGCTCAAAATTATGATAACTACATTATGGGTATCGTATCCGAGGTTCTCGAGGGTGCAGAGAACTATTTTGAGATCATTTTTTAAATCGAAGATAGCCGCCGCTTAAAAGTATGATAACTACATTATGGGTATCGTATCCGAGGTTGTCGAGGGTGCTGAGAAAGATTTTGTGATCATTTATGAATTCCAAGATGGCCGCCACTCAAAAGTATGATAACTACATTATGGGTATCGTATCCGAGGTTCTCGAGGGTGCTGAGAATGAATTTGTGATCATTTTCTAATCCAAGATGGCCGCCGCACAAAATTATGTTTTCAGCAATATGGATATCGTGTCCGTGGTTCTCGAGAGTGCACATAACGATTTTGTGATCATTTTTGAAATCCAAGATGGGCGCCGCTCAAAATTATGATAACTACATTATGGGTATCGTATCCGAGGTACTCGAGGGTGCTGAGAACGATTTTGTGATCATTTTTTTAAGCCAAGATGGCCGCGGCACAAAAGTATGATAACTACATTATGGGTATCGTATCCGAGGTTCTCGAAGGTGCTGAGAACGATTTTGTAATTATTTTTCTAATCCAAGATGGTCGCTGCACAAAATTATGATTTCAGCAATATGGATATCGTACCCGAGGTTCTCGAGGGTGCAGAAAACGATTTGGTGATTATTTTTCAAATCCAAGATGGCCGCCGCTTAAAATTATGATTTTAGAAATATGGATATCGTGTCCAAGGTGCTCGAGGGTGCAGAGAACAATTCTGCGATCATTTTAGAAATCCAAGAGGGCTGCCGCAAACCATTATGTTTTCAGCAATATGGATTTCGTGTCCGAGGTTCTCGAGGGTGCAGAAAACAATTTTGGGATCATTTTTAAATCCGAGATGGCCGCCGCTCAAAAGTATGATAACTAGATTATGGGTATCGTATCCGAGTTTTTCGAGGGTGCTGAGAACGATTTTGTGATCATTTTTCAAATCGAAGATGGCCGCCGTGCAAGATTATGATCACAAAAATATGGATATCGTATCCGAGGTTCTCGAGAGTGCACATAACGATTTTGTGATCATTTTTGAAATCCAAGATGGCCGCCGCTCAAAATTATGATAACGTCATTATGGGTATCGTATCCGAGGTTCTCGAGGGTGCTGAGAACGATTTTGTGATCATTTTTCAAATCCAAGATGGCCGCCGCACAATATTATGTTTTCAGCAATATGGTTATCGTGTCCGAGGTTCTCGAGGGTGCAGAAAACAATTTTGGGATCATTTTTAAATCCGAGATGGCCGCCTTGCAAGATTATGATCACAAAAATATGGGTATCGTATCCGAGGTTCCCGAGGGTGCTGAGAATTATTTTGTGATCATTTTCTGATCCAAGTTGGCCGCCGCACAAAATTATGAAAATACATTATGGGTATCGTATCCGAGGTTCTCGAGGGTGCAGAGAACGATTTTGAGATCATTTTTCAAATCGAAGATAGCCGCCGCTTAAAAGTATGATAACTACATTATGGGTATCGTATCCGAGGTTGTTGAGGGTGCTGAGAACGATTTTGTGATCATTTATGAAATCCAAGATGGCCGCCACTCAAAAGTATGATAACTACATTATGGGTATCGTATCCGAGGTTCTCGATGTTGCTGAGAATTATTTTATGATCATTTTTTTAATCCAAGATGGCCGCCGCTCAAAATTATTATAACTAAATTATGGGTATCGTATCGGAGGTTCTCGAGGGTGCTGAGAACGATTTTGTAATTATTTTTCTAATCCAAGATGGTCGCTGCACAAAATTATGATTTCAGCAATATGGATATCGTACCCGAGGTTCTCGAGGGTGCAGAAAACGATTTGGTGATTATTTTTCAAATCCAAGATGGCCGCCGCTTAAATTTATGATTTTAGACATATGGATATCGTGTCCGAGGTTCTCGAGGGTGCAGAGAACAATTCTGCGATCATTTTAGAAATCCAAGAGGGCTGCCGCAAACCATTATGTTTTCAGCAATATGGATATCGTATCCGAGGTTGTCGAGGGTGCTGAGAACGATTTTGTGATCATTTATGAATTCCAAGATAGCCGCCACTCAAAAGTATGATAAGTACATTATGGGTATCGTATCCGAGGTTCTCGAGGGTGTTGAGAATGAATTTGTGATCATTTTCTAATCCAAGATGGCCGCCGCACAAAATTATGTTTTCAGCAATATGGATATCGTGTCCGTGGTTCTCGAGGGTGCTGAGAACGATTTTGTTATCATTTTTTTAATCCAAGATGGCCGCCGCTCAAAATTATGATAACTACATTATGGGTATCGTATCCGAGGTTGTCGAGGGTGCTGAGAACGATTTTGTAATTATTTTTCTAATCCAAGATGGTCGCTGCACAAAATTATGATTTCAGCAATATGGATATCGTACCCGAGGTTCTCGAGGGTGCAGAAAACGATTTGGTGATTATTTTTCAAATCCAAGATGGCCGCCGCTTAAAATTATGATTTTAGACATATGGATATCGTGTCCGAGTTTCTCGAGGGTGCAGAGAACAATTCTGCGATCATTTTAGAAATCCAAGAGGGCTGCCGCAAACCATTATGTTTTCAGCAATATGGATATCGCGTCCGAGGTTCTCGAGGGTGCAGAAAACAATTTTGGGATCATTTTTAAATCCGAGATGGCCGCCGCTCAAAATTATGATAACTACATTATGCGTATCGTATCAGAGTTTCTCGAGGTTGCAGAGAACGATTTTGTGATCATTTTTCAAATCCAAGATGGCCGCCGCTCAAAAGTATGATAATTATATATAAAAAAATGGCTCTGTCGTAAATCTTATTACTCCACTGCTGAATATCTAAATGATCGGACAGCCTGGGACTAGATTGTGATTATTTTATAGCGACTGTACAATATTGTATGTTTTTATTGAAAAGAGCGCAAAAAAGAATGCTGGGAGAGTTTCTTGCGCCGCTTCTTCTCTCTCAGAGCACCATTTGTTTCCGAAGCGGTAGTAGTATCTAGTAGTATAAGAAATGACATCAAAATGAATTCTAAAGGAATCTATTATGAGAAAGTAAATGCCTTTTATGCCTTTTTATGCCTTTAACTACATTATGGGTATCGTATCCGAGGTTCTCGAGGGTGCTGAGAACGATTTTGTGATCATTTTTCATATCCAAGAGGGCCGCCGTGCAACATTATGATCACAAAAATATGGATATCGTGTCCGAGGTTCTCGAGGGTGGAGAAAACAATTTTGGGATCATTTTTAAATCCGAGATGGCCGCCGTGCAAGATTATGATCACAAAAATATGGGTATCGTATCCGAGGTTCTCGAGAGTGCACAGAACGATTTTGTGATCATTTTTGAAATCCAAGATGGCCGGCGCTCAAAATTATGATAACTACATTATGGGTATCGTATCCGAGGTTCTCGAGGGTGCAGAGAACTATTTTGAGATCATTTTTTAAATCGAAGATAGCCGCCGCTTAAAAGTATGATAACTACATTATGGGTATCGTATCCGAGGTTGTCGAGGGTGCTGAGAAAGATTTTGTGATCATTTATGAATTCCAAGATGGCCGCCACTCAAAAGTATGATAACTACATTATGGGTATCGTATCCGAGGTTCTCGAGGGTGCTGAGAATGAATTTGTGATCATTTTCTAATCCAAGATGGCCGCCGCACAAAATTATGTTTTCGGCAATATGGATATCGTGTCCGTGGTTCTCGAGAGTGCACATAACGATTTTGTGATCATTTTTGAAATCCAAGGTGGGCGCCGCTCAAAATTATGATAACTACATTATGGGTATCGTATCCGAGGAACTCGAGGGTGCTGAGAACGATTTTGTGATCATTTTTTTAATCCAAGATGGCCGCGGCACAAAAATATGATAACTACATTATGGGTATCGTATCCGAGGTTCTCGAAGGTGCTGAGAACGATTTTGTAATTATTTTTCAAATCCAAGATGGCCGCCGCTTAAAATTATGATTTTAGAAATATGGATATCGTGTCCAAGGTGCTCGAGGGTGCAGAGAACAATTCTGCGATCATTTTAGAAATCCAAGAGGGCTGCCGCAAACCATTATGTTTCCAGCAATATGGATATCGTGTCCGAGGTTCTCGAGGGTGCAGAAAACAATTTTGGGATCATTTTTAAATCCGAGATGGCCGCCGCTCAAAAGTATGATAACTAGATTATGGGTATCGTATCCGAGTTTTTCGAGGGTGCTGAGAACGATTTTGTGATCATTTTTCAAATCGAAGATGGCCGCCGTGCAAGATTATGATCACAAAAATATGGATATCGTATCCGAGGTTCTCGAGAGTGCACATAACGATTTTGTGATCATTTTTGAAATCCAAGATGGCCGCCGCTCAAAATTATGATAACGTCATTATGGGTATCGTATCCGAGGTTCTCGAGGGTGCTGAGAACGATTTTGTGATCATTTTTCAAATCCAAGATGGCCGCCGCACAATATTATGTTTTTAGCAATATGGTTATCGTGTCCGAGGTTCTCGAGGGTGCAGAAAACAATTTTGGGATCATTTTTAAATCCGAGATGGCCGCCGTGCAAGATTATGATCACAAAAATATGGGTATCGTATCCGAGGTTCCCGAGGGTGCTGAGAATTATTTTGTGATCATTTTCTGATCCAAGTTGGCCGCCGCACAAAATTATGAAAATACATTATGGGTATCGTATCCGAGGTTCTCGAGGGTGCAGAGAACGATTTTGAGATCATTTTTCAAATCGAAGATAGCCGCCGCTTAAAAGTATGATAACTACATTATGGGTATCGTATCCGAGGTTGTTGAGGGTGCTGAGAACGATTTTGTGATCATTTATGAAATCCAAGATGGCCGCCACTCAAAAGTTGATAACTACATTATGGGTATCGTATCCGAGGTTCTCGATGGTGCTGAGAATTATTTTGTGATCATTTTCTAATCCAAGATGGCCGCCGCACAAAAATATGTTTTCAGCAATACGGATATCGTGTCCGAGGTTCTCGAGAGTGCAGAAAACAATTTAGGGATCATTTTAAATCCGAGATGGCCGCCGCTCAAAATTATGATAACTTCATTATGGGTATCGTATCCGAGGTTCTCGAGGGTGCTGAGAAAGATTTTGTGATCATTTTTCAAATCCAAGAGGGCCGCCGTGCAAGATTATGATCACAAAAATATGGGTATCGTATCCGAGGTTCTTGAGAGTGCAGAGAACGATTTTGTGATCATTATTCAAATCCTAGATGGCCGCTGCTCAAAAGTATGATAACTACATTATGGGTATCGTATCATAGGTTCTCGAGGGTGCTGAGAACGATTTTGTAATCATTTTTCTATTCCAAGATGGCCGCCGAAAAAAGTTATGATATCAGCAATATGGGTATCGTATCCGAGGTTTTCGAGGGTGCAGAGAACGATTTGGTGATCATTTTTCAAATCCAAGATGGCCGCCGCACAAAATTATGATTTTAGCAATATGGATATCGTGTCCGAGGTTCTCGAGGGTGCAGAAAACAATTTTGGGATCATTTTTAAATCCGAGATGCCCGCCGCTCAAAATTATGATAACTACATTATGGGTATCGTATCCGAGGTTGTCGAGGGAGCTGAGAACGATTTTGTGATCATTTATGAAATCCAAGATGGCCGCCACTCAAAAGTATGATAACTACATTATGGGTATCGTATTCGAGGTTCCCGAGGGTGCTGAGAATTATTTTGTGATCATTTTCTGATCCAAGTTGGCCGCCGCACAAAATTATGTTTTCAGCAATATGGATATCTTGTCCGTGGTTCTCGAGGGTGCAGAGAACGATTTTGTGATCAGTTTTCAAATCCAAGATGTCCGCCGCACAAAATTATGATTTTCGCAATATGGATATCGTGTCCGAGGTTCTCGAGGGTGCAGAAAACAATTTTGGGATCATTTTTAAATCCGAGATGCCCGCCGCTCAAAATTATGATAACTACATTATGGGTATCGTATCCGAGGTTGTCGAGGGAGCTGAGAACGATTTTGTGATCATTTATGAAATCCAAGATGGCCGCCACTCAAAAGTATGATAACTACATTATGGGTATCGTATCCGAGGTTCCCGAGGGTGCTGAGAATTATTTTGTGATCATTTTCTGATCCAAGTTGGCCGCCGCACAAAATTATGTTTTCAGCAATATGGATATCGTGTCCGTGGTTCTCGAGGGTGCAGAGAACGATTTTGTGATCAGTTTTCAAATCCAAGATGTCCGCCGCTCAAAAGTATGATAACTACATTATGGGTATCGTATCCTAGGTTCTCGAGGGTGCTGAGAACGATTTAGTAATCATTTTTCTAATCCAAGATGGCCGCCGCACAAAATTATGATTTCATCAATATGGATATCGTACCCGAGAATCTCGAGGGTGCAGAGAACGATTTGGTGATTATTTTTCAAATCCAAGATGGCCGCCGCTCAAAATTATGATTTTAGAAATATGAATATCGTGTGCGAGGTTCTCGAGGGTGCAGAGAACAATTCTGCGATCATTTTAGAAATCCAAGAGAGCTGCCGCAAACCATTATGTTTTCAGCAATATGGATATCGTGTCCGAGGTTCTCGAAGGTGCAGAAAACAATTTTGGGATCATTTTTAAATCCGAGATGGCCGCCGCTCATAATTATGATAACTACATTATGGGTTTGGTATCAGAGGTTCTCGAGGTTGCAGAGAACGATTTTGTGATCATTTTTCAAATCCAAGATTGCCGCCGCTCAAAATAATGATTTCATCAATATGGATATCGTACTCGAGGTTCTCGAGGGTGCAGAGAACGATTTGGTGATTATTTTTCAAATCCAAGATGGCCGCCGATCAAAATTATGATTTTAGAAATATGGATATCGTGTCCGAGGTTCTCGAGGGTGCAGAGAACAATTCTGCGATCATTTTAGAAATCCAAGAGGGCTGCCGCAAACCATTTTGTTTTCAGCAATATGGATATGGTGTCCGTGGTTCTCGAGGGTGCAGAGAACGATTTTGTGATCAGTTTTCAAATCCAAGATGGCTGCCGCTCAAAAGTATGATTACTACATTATGGGTATCGTATCCTAGGTTCTCGAGTGTGCTGAGAACGATTTTGTGATCATTTGTCTAATCCAAGATGGCCGCCGAACAAAATTATGTTTTCAGCAATATAGATATCGTGTCCGAGGTTCTCGAGAGTGCAGAAAACAAGTTTGGGATCATTTTTAAATCCTTGATGGCCCCCGCTCAAAAGTATGATAAGTAGATTATGGGTATCGTATTCTAGGTCCTCGAGGGTGCAGAGAACGATTTTGTGATCAGTTTTCAAATCCAAGATGGCCGCCGTGCAAGATTATGATCACAAAAATATGGTTATCGTATCCGAAGTTCTCGAGAGTGCACATTACTATTTTGTGATCATTTTTGAAATCCAAGATGGCCGCCGCTCAAAAGTATGATAACTAAATTATGGGTATCGTATCCTAGGTTCTCGAGGGTGCAGAGAACGATTTTGTGATCAGTTTTCAAATCCGAGAAGGCCGCCGCTCAAAATTATAATAACTACATTATGGGTATCGTATCCGAGGTTCTCGATGGTGCTGAGAATGATTTAGTAATCATTTTTCTAATCCAAGATGGCCGCCGCACAAAATAATGATTTCATCAATATGGATATCGTACCCGAGTTTCTCGAGGGTGCAGAAAACGATTTGGTGATTATTTTTCAAATCCAAGATGGCCGCCTCTTAAAATTATGATTTTAGAAATATGGATATCGTATCCGAGGTTCTCGAGGGTGCAGAGAACAATTCTGCAATCATTTTAGAAATCCAAGAGGACTGCCGCAAACAATTATGCTTTCAGCAATATGTATATAAGTAGTAATAAACAATTTTGGGATAATTTTTAAATCTTAGATGGCCGCCGCTCAAAATTATGATAACTACATTATGGGTATCGTATCAAATGTTCTTGAGAGTGCAGAGAACGATTTTGTGATCATTATTCAAATCCTAGATGGCCGCCGCTCAAAGGTATGATAACTACATTATGGGTATCGTATCCGAGGTTCTCAAGGGTGCTGAGAACGATTTTGTGATCATTTTTCTAATCCAAGATGGCCGCCGCACATAATTATGTTTTCAGCAATATGGATATCGTGTCCGAGGTTCTTGAGGGTGCAGAAAACAATTTTGGGATCATTTTTAAATCTTAGATGGCCGACGCTCAAAAGTATGATAACTAGATTATGGGTATCGGTATCCTAGGTTCTCGAGGGTGCAGAGAACGATTTTGTGATCAGTTTTCAAATCCAAGATGGCCTTCACTCAAAAGTATGTTAACTACATTATGGGTATCGTATCCGAGGTTCGCGAGGGTGCTGAGAACGATTTTGTAATTATTTTTCCATTCCAAGATGGCCGACGCACAAAATTATGATTTCAACAATATGGGTATCGTATCCAAGGTTTTCGAGGGTGCAGAGAACGATTTGGTGATCATTTTTCAAATCCAAGATGGCGGCCACACAAAATTATGATTTTTGCAATATGGATATCGTGTCCGAGGTTCTCGAGGGTGCTGAGAATGATTTTGTGATCATTTTTCTAATCCAAGATGGCCGCCGCACAAAATAATGTTTTCAGCAATATGGTTATAGTATCCGAGGTTCTCGAGGGTGCAGAAAACAATTTTGGGATCATTTTTAAATCCGAGATGGCCGCCGCTCAAAAGTATGATAACTAGATTATGGGTATCATATCCTAGGTTCTCGAGGGTGCTGAGAAAGATTTTGTAATCATTTTTCTAATCCAAGATGGCCGCCGTGCAAGATTATGATCACAAAAATATGGTTATCGTATCCGAGGTTCTCGAGAGTGCACATAACTATTTTGTGATCATTTTTGAAATCCAAGATGGCCGCCGCTCAAAATTATGATAACTACATTATGGGTATCGTATCCGAGGTTCTCTAGGGTGCTGAGAACGATTTTTTGATCATTTTTCTAATCCAAGATGGCCGCCGCACAAAAGTATGAAAACTAAATTATGGGTATCGTATCCGAGGTTGTCGAGAGTGCTGAGAACGATTTTGTAATCATTTTTCTAATCCAAGATGGCCGCTGCACAAAATTATGATTTAAGAAATATGGATATTGTGTCTGAGGCTCTCGAGTGTGCAGAGAACAATTCTGCGATCATTTTAGAAATCCAAGAGGGCTGCCGCAAACCATTATGTTTTCAGCAATATGGATACCGTGTCCGAGGTTCTCGAGAGTGCAGAGAACGATTTTGTGATCATTATTCAAATCCAAGATGGCCGCCGCACAAAAGTATGATAACTACATTATGGGTATCGTATCCGAGGTTCTCGAGGGTGCAGAGAACGATTTGGTGATTATTTTTCAAATCCAAGATGGCCGCCGCTAAAAATTATGATTTTAGAAATTTGGATATCGTGTCCGAGGTTCTCGAGGGTGCAGAGAACAATTCTGCAATCATTTTAGAAATCCAAGAGGGCTGCCGCAAACCATTATGTTTTCAGCAATATGGATATCGTGTCCGAGGTTCTCGAGGGTGCTGAAAACAATTTTGGGATCATTTTTAAATCCGAGATGGCCGCCGCACAAAAGTATGATAACAAGATTATGGGTATCGTATCCGAGGTTCTCGAGGGTGCAGAGAACGATTTGGTGATTATTTTTTAAATCCATGATGGCCGCCGCACAAAATTTTGATTTTAGCAATATGGATATCGTGTCCGCGGTTCTCGAGGGTGCAGAGAACAATTCTATGATCATTTTTGAAATCCAAGAGGGCTGCCGCAAACAATTATGTTTTCAGCAATATGTATATCGTGTCCGAGGTTCTCGAGGGTGCAGAAAACAATTTTGGGATCATTTTTAAATCCTAGATGGCCGCCGCTCAAAATTATGATAACTACATTATGGGTATCGTATCAGAGGTTCTTGAGAGTGCAGAGAACGATTTTGTAATCATTTTTCTAATCCAAGATGGCCGCTGCACAAAATTATGATTTAAGAAATATGGATATTGTGTCTGAGGCTCTCGAGTGTGCAGAGAACAATTCTGCGATCATTTTAGAAATCCAAGAGGGCTGCCGCAAACCATTATGTTTTCAGCAATATGGATATCGTGTCCGAGGTTCTCGAGAGTGCAGAGAACGATTTTGTGATCATTATTCAAATCCAAGATGGCCGCCGCACAAAAGTATGATAACTACATTATGGGTATCGTATCCGAGGTTCTCGAGGGTGCAGAGAACGATTTGGTGATTATTTTTCAAATCCAAGATGGCCGCCGCTAAAAATTATGATTTTAGAAATATGGATATCGTGTCCGAGGTTCTCGAGGGTGCAGAGAAAAATTCTGCAATCATTTAAGAAATCTTAGAGGGCTGCCGCAAACCATTATGTTTTCAGCAATATGGATATCGTGTCCGAGGTTCTCGAGGGTGCAGAAAACAATTTTGGGATCATTTTTAAATCTTAGATGGCCGCCGCTCAAAAGTATGATAACTAGATTATGGGTATCGTATCCTAGGTTCTCGAGGATGCAGAGAACGATTTTGTGATCAGTTTTCAAATCCGAGATGGCCGCCGCTCAAAATTATAATAACTACATTATGGGTATCGTATCCTAGGTTCTCGATGGTGCTGAGAATGATTTAGTAATCATTTTTCTAATCCAAGATGGCCGCCGCACAAAATAATGATTTCATCAATATGGATATCGTACCCGAGTTTCTCGAGGGTGCAGAAAACGATTTGGTGATTATTTTTCAAATCCAAGATGGCCGCCTCTCAAAATTATGATTTAAGAAATATGGATATCGTATCCGAGGTTCTCGAGGGTGCAGAGAACAATTCTGCAATCATTTTAGAAATCCAAGAGGGCTGCCGCAAACCATTATGTTTTCAGCAATATGGATATCGTGTCCGAGGTTCTCGAGGGTGCTGAAAACAATTTTGGGATCATTTTTAAATCCGAGATGGCCGCCGCTCAAAAGTATGATAACTAGATTATGGGTATCGTATCCGAGGTTCTCGAGGGTGCAGAGAACGATTTGGTGATTATTTTTTAAATCCATGATGGCCGCCGCACAAAATTTTGATTTTAGCAATATGGATATCGTGTCCGAGGTTCTCGAGGGTGCAGAGAACAATTCTATGATCATTTTTGAAATCCAAGAGGGCTGCCGCAAACAATTATGTTTTCAGCAATATGTATATCGTGTCCGAGGTTCTCGAGGGTGCAGAAAACAATTTTGGGATCATTTTTAAATCCTAGATGGCCGCCGCTCAAAATTATGATAACTACATTATGGGTATCGTATCAGAGGTTCTTGAGAGTGCAGAGAACGATTTTGTGATCATTATTCAAATCCTAGATGGCCGCCGCTCAAAGGTATGATAACTACATTATAGGTATCGAATCCGAGGTTCTCAAGGGTGCTGAGAACGATTTTGTGATCATTTTTCTAATCCAAGATGGCCGCCGCACAAAATTATGTTTTCAGCAATATGGATATCGTGTCCGAGGTTCTCGAGGGTGCAGAAAACAATTTTGGGATCATTTTTAAATCTTAGATGGCCGACGCTCAAAAGTATGATAACTAGATTATGGGTATCGTATCCTAGGTTCTCGAGGGTGCAGAGAACGATTTTGTGATCAGTTTTCAAATCCAAGATGGCCTTCGCTCAAAAGTATGATAACTACATTATGGGTATCGTATCCGAGGTTCTCGAGGGTGCTGAGAACGATTTTGTAATCATTTTTCTATTCCAAGATGGCCGACGCACAAAATTATGATTTCAACAATATGGGTATCGTATCCAAGGTTTTCGAGGGTGCAGAGAACGATTTGGTGATCATTTTTCAAATCCAAGATGGCGGCCGCACAAAATTATGATTTTTGCAATATGGATATCGTGTCCGAGGTTCTCGAGGGTGCTGAGAATGATTTTGTGATCATTTTTCAAATCCAAGATGGCCGCCGCACAAAATTATGTTTTCAGCAATATGGTTATAGTGTCCGAGGTTCTCGAGGGTGCAGAAAACAATTTTGGGATCATTTTTAAATCCGAGATGGCCGCCGCTCAAATGTATGATAACTAGATTATGGGTATCATATCCTAGGTTCTCGAGGGTGCTGAGAACGATTTTGTAATCATTTTTCTAATCCAAGATGGCCGCCGTGCAAGATTATGATCACAAAAATATGGTTATCGTATCCGAGGTTCTCGAGAGTGCACATAACTATTTTGTGATCATTTTCGAAATCCAAGATGGCTGCCACTCAAAATTATGATATCTACATTATGGGTATCGTATCCGAGGTTCTCTAGGGTGCTGAGAACGATTTTTTGATCATTTTTCTAATCCAAGATGGCCGCCGCACAAAAGTATGATAACTAAATTATGGGTATCGTATCCGAGGTTGTCGAGGGTGCTGAGAACGATTTTGTAATCATTTTTCTAATCCAAGATGGCCGCTGCACAAAATTATGATTTAAGAAATATGGATATCGTGTCTGAGGCTCTCGAGTGTGCAGAGATTAATTCTGCGATCATTTTAGAAATCCAAGAGGGCTGCCGCAAACCATTATGTTTTCAGCAATATGGATATCGTGTCCAAGGTTCTCGAGAGTGCAGAGAACGATTTTGTGATCATTATTCAAATCCAAGATGGCCGCCGCACAAAAGTATGATAACTACATTATGGGTATCGTATCCGAGGTTCTCGAGGGTGCTGAGAACGATTTTGTAATCATTTTTCTAATCCAAGATGGCCGCCGCACAAAATTATGTTTTCAGCAATATGGATATCGTGTCCGAGGTTCTGGAGGGTGCAGAAAACAATTATGGGATCATTTTTAAATCCTAGATGGCCGCCGCTCAAAAGTATGATAACTAGATTATGGGTATCGTATCCTAGGTTCTCGAGGGTGCAGAGAACGATTTTGTTATCAGATTTCAAATCCGAGATGGCCCCCTTTCAAAATTATGATAACTATGTTATAGGTATCGTATCCTAGGTTCTCGAGGGTGCTGAGAACGATTTAGTTATCATTTTTCTAATCCAAGATGGCCGCCGCTCAAAAGTATGATAGCTACATAATGGGTATGCCCTGAAGTTTCCCCGGGGCGTATAAAGAATAGGGGAGTCCCAGGCCCATGGGTGTCGTAAGAGGCGACTAAGGGCTTTTTAGAAGTGGGAGAGTCACGCTGCTGTCTTATGACGTCAGCACAATCGGGCCAGACTCGTCCGGGTTACTTACCACACTCGCACAGAATACCGGCGTGAAGTAGCGGCCTAGTGCCGCTATGTTTCGCATAGGTTAGTGTCGAGGACCGGAGGCCATTCCCTCCCGTCCTTCCCCCCCCCCCACCATAAAATATGAGAGCGGTATTTAAAGAGAAATTACCCCAGGAGGGTACCGTCTCTTGACAAACAGGGCAGCAACACCACGGCACCCCGCTCCACGCTTAATGTAGACTTTTGTAACATCCGGGGAATTCACTCCAACTTAAACGCCGTCCACCACCACCTTGAGACGGCGCAGCCGGCCTTGTGTTTCCTTACGGAGACGCAGATATCTCGACCTAGCGATACGTCATATGTAACGTACCCCGGGTACAAAATTGAGCACAATTTTTCGCCTCATGCCGGGATATGTGTGTACGTTAGGGAGGATATCTGCTGTCGCCGTCTCGGCAATTTTGAGGGTAGGGACCTGTCTACTCTCTGGCTCCGCGTAGATTTAGAGGACCGCGTCCGTATCTATGCGTGTGTCTACAGGTCCCATAGTGGTAACGCAGAAACCGATCATCTTATGGGCTGCGTTAAAGCGGCAATTGACGACATGCTTGCACAGATCCCCTTCGCTGAAATCGTAGTCTTGGGTGATTTCAACGGGCACAATGCCGAATGGCTTGGATCACGTACCACAGACTACGCAGGGCGATCTGTGCATAATTTTGCATTGGCGTATGGTCTGACTCAATTGGTTGAGGCGCCAACGCGGCTCCCGGATGTGGATAGCCACATGCCGTCCTTATTAGATCTTCTGCTGACTACACATCCCGATGGTTACCAGGTCTTTTTCGACGCCCCTCTCGGAACGTCCGACCATTGCCTGGTCAGGAGTGTAGTGCCTATCCGACGCCAACGTCGCAGACCACCAGCGACCCGCCGCGTTTGGCACTACAAGTCAGCAGATTGGGACAGGATGCGTTCCTTTTTTGCATCCTTCCCTTGGGGCAAGGTTTGTTTCCCTTCGGATGATCCTAGTGCCTGCGCCGTTGCAGTAGCCGATGTGGTGCTGCAGGGCATGGATATTTTTATACCAAGCTCTGTAGTACCGATCGGTGGCAGATCACAGCCCTGGTTCGATGCGTCAGTTAAAGCAGCATCTGACTGCAAAATACAGGCGTATCGAACTTGGGTTGCGGCGCTGGGCACAAAGGATCCGAACTGCAAAGTTCTTAAGAGGAAATATAACCGTGCCACCAGATTTTTTAAGCGGCAAATCGCCCGTGCGAAGTCTAAGCACGTCGTCAAAATCGGCGAGCAGCTTTCCAGTTACCCGACCGGAACACGCAAGTTCTGGTCGTTGTCGAAAGCTGCTCTTGGTAACTTCAACCAGCCGTCCATGCCGCCATTGCACATGACACCCTGGCCCATACGGCAAAAGAGAAAGCCGAGCTCCTGTGCGCTCTTTTCGCCTCCAACTCGACACTTGACGACAACGGAAAAACACCGCCGACCATCCCGCGGTGTCAGAGCTCTATGCCTGAAGTACAGTTCAGACAGAAAACTGTTAGGCGAGCTCTGTTTTCGTTGAATGTCAGGAAGTCGAGCGGGCCGGATGGCATTTCTCCAATCGTGCTTAGAACGTGTGCCCCTGAGTTGACGCCGGTGCTAACGCGTTTATTCCGGCACTCTTATTCCAAAGGCGTAGTCCCTGACTCATGGAAGTCAGCCCTTGTCCATCCGATCCAAAAAAAAGGAGACAGTTCGGATCCGGCGAACTACAGGCCTATTGCTATCACCTCCCTGCTCTCTAAAATCATGGAGAGCATAATTAGCCGCCAGCTTTTAGTATACCTAGAGGGTCACCAGTTGATCAATGACCGACATTACGGCTTTCGCCATGGACGGTCGGCAGGTGATCTTCTGATATACCTAACACATAGATGGGCGGCGGCTATTGAAAGCAAGGGGGAAGGCCTGGCAGTTAGCCTGGATATAGCGAAGGCCTTTGATCGTGTAGGGCACAAGGCGCTGCTCTCCAAACTTCCATCATTTGGGCTTCCCGAAAGCTTGTGCAAGTGGACCTCCAGCTTCCTCACTGGGCGTAGCATACAGGTCGTTGTCGACGGATATTGCTCGAACCCGAAGCCCGTGAATGCTGGAGTGCCCCAAGGCTGTGTGCTATCTCCTACGCTGTTTCTTCTGCATATCAATGATATGTTGGACACCTCCAACATACATTGCTATGCGGACGACAGCACTGGTGATGCCGTATACACGGGCCATGCAGGTCTCTCTCGGGAAATCGTCGACCAGTGCCGGGAGAAACTTGTGTCTTCTATCGAGTCCTCTCTCGAGAAGGTCGCGGATTGGGGTAAATTGAACCTTGTCCAATTTAACCCCCAGAAGAATCAAGTTTGCGCGTTTACCACTAAAAAAACCCCATTTGTCGTATAACCGCTCTTCGAGAACACTTCTCTTAAAGCCGCGCCTAGTATCGGAATACTGGGTCTCGAAATCTCGAGCGATTGCCAATTCCGTGGCCATCTGGAGGGCAAAGCCAAATTGGCTTCGAAGAAGCTGGGCGTCATCAATAGAGCACGGCAATACTTCAAGCCGGCCCACATTCTAGCGCTCTACAAAGCGCAGGTCCGGCCACTAGTAGTAGTAGCTCGAATTGTCGGGGACTCAGTGCTCTGTGAACGTCTGGATCTCTTGGCGTTGCGTAGAGACATCGCATCATTGTGTGTCTTCTACCGCATTTATCACGGGGAGTGTTCCGAAGTGCAGTTTAACCTGATTCCTGCCGCCGAATTCCACCTTCACACGACACGCCACAAGTTAGGATTTCATCCCTACCATCTGGATGTGTGGCGGTCCTCCAAAGTGCGGTTTTCAAGGAGCTTTCTCCCTCGTACTACAAAACTATGGAGTGAGCTTCCTTGTGCGGTGTTTCCGGGACGATACGACATGGGTACCTTCAAGAAAAGCGCGTACACCTTCCTTAAAGGCCGGCAACGCTCTTGTGATTCCTCTGGTATTGCAAGAGAATGTGGGCGGCGGTGATCACTGAACACCAGGTGACCCGTACGCTCGTTTGTCCTCCTATTCAATATAAAAAAAAAAAATCGTATCCCAGGTTCTCGAGGGTGCTGAGAACGATTTTGTGATCATTTTTCAAATCCAAGAGGGCCGCCATGCAAGATTATGATCACAAAAAATATGGGTATCGTACCCGAGGTTCTTGAGAGTGCAGAGAACAATTTTGTGATCATTATTCAAATCCTAGATGGCCGCCGCTCAAAAGTATGATAACTACATTATGGGTATCGTATCCGCGGTTCTCGAGGGTGCAGAGAACGATTTTGAGATCATTTTTCAAATCGAAGATAGCCGCCGCTTAAAAGTATGATAACTACATTATGGGTATCGTATCCTAGGTTCTTGAGAGTGCAGAGAACGATTTTGTGATCATTATTCAAATCCAAGATGGCCGCCACTCAAAAATATGATAACTACATTATGGGTATCGTATCCTAGGTCCTCGAGGGTGCTGAGAACGATTTAGTAATCAGTTTTCTATTCCATGATGGCCGCCGCACAAAATTATGATTTCAGCAATATGGGTATCGTATCCGAGGTTTTCGAGGGTGCAGAGAACGATTTGGTGATCATTTTTCAAATCCAAGATGGCCGCCGCACAAAATTATGATTTTAGCAATATGGATATCGTGTCCAAGGTTCTCGAGGGTGCCGAGAACAATTCTATGATCATTTTTGAAATCCAAGAGGGCTGCCGCAAAAAATTATGTTTTCAGCAATATGTATATCGTGTCCGAGGTTCTCGAGGGTGCAGAAAACAATTTTGGGATCATTTTAAAATCCGAGATGGCCGCCGCTCAAATTGTGATAACTACATTATGGGTATCGTATCCGAGGTTCTCGAGGGTGCTGAGAACGATTTTGTGAAAATTTTTCAAATCCAAGAGGGCCGACGTGCAAGATTATGATCACAAAAATATGGGTATCGTATCAGAGGTTCTCGAGGTTGCAGAGATGGATTTTGTGATCATTTTTCAAATCCAAGATGGCCGCCGCTCAAAAGTATGATAACTACATTATGGGTATCGTATCCGAGGTTCTCGAGGGTGCTGAGAACGATTTTGTGAAAATTTTTCAAATCCAAGAGGGCCGACGTGCAAGATTATGATCACAAAAATATGGGTATTGTATCCGAGGTTGTCGAGGGTGCTGAGAATGATTTTGTGATCATTTTCTAATCCAAGATGGCCGCCGCACAAAATTATTTTTAAAGCAATATGGATATCGTGTCCGTGGTTCTCGAGGGTGCAGGAAACAATTTTGGGATCATTTTTAAATCCGAGATGGCCGCCGCTCAAAAGTATGATAACTAGATTATGGGTATCGTATCCTAGGTTCTCGAGGGTGCTGAGAACGATTTAGTAATCATTTTTCTAATCCAAGATGGCCGCCGCACAAAATTATGATTTCATCAATATGGATATCGTACCCGAGGTTCTCGAGGGTGCAGAGAACGATTTGGTGATTAGTTTTTAAATCCATGATGGCCGCCGCACAAAATTTTGATTTTAGCAATATGGATATCGTGTCCGAGGTTCTCGAGGGTGCCGAGAACAATTCTATGATCATTTTTGAAATCCAAGAGGGCTGCCGCAAAAAATTATGTTTTCAGCAATATGTATATCGTGTCCGAGGTTCTCGAGGGTGCAGAAAACAATTTTGGGATCACTTTTAAATCCGAGATGGCCGCCGCTCAAATTATGATAACTACATTATGGGTATCGTATCAGAGGTTCTCGAGGTTGCAGAGATCGATTTTGTGATCATTTTTCAAATCCAAGATGGCCGCCGCTCAAAAGTATGATAACTACATTATGGGTATCGTAACCGAGGTTCTCGAGGGTGCTGAGAACGATTTTGTGAACATTTTTCAAATCCAAGAGGGCCGACGTGCAAGATTATGATCACAAAAATATGGGTATCGTATCCGAAGTTCTTGAGAGTGCAGAGAACGATTTTGTGATTATTATTCAAATCCGAGATGGCCGCCGCTCAAAAGTATGATAACTACTTTATGGGTATCGTATCCGAGGTTCTCGAGGGTGCTGAGAACGATTTTGTGATCATTTTTCTAATCCGAGATGGCCGCCGCAAAAAATTATGTTTTCAGCAATATGGATATCGTGTCCGAGGTTCTCGAGGGTGCAGAAATCTATTTTGGGATCATTATTAAATCCTAGATGGCTGCCGCACAAAAGTATGATAACTAGATTATGGGTATCGTATCCTAGGTTCTCGAGGGTGCAGAGAACGATTTTGTGATCAGTTTTCAAATCCAAGATGGCCGCCGCTCAAAAGTATGATAACTACATTATGGGTATCGTATACGAGGTTCTCGAGGGTGCTGAGAACGATTTTGTAATCATTTATCTATTCCAAGATGGCCGCCGCACAAAATTATGATTTCAGCAATATGGGTATCGTATCCGAGGTTTTCGAGGGTGCAGAGAACGATTTGGTTATCATTTTTCAAATCCAAGATGGCCGCCGCACAAAATTATCATTTTAGCAATATGGATATCGTGTCCACGTTTCTCGAGGGTGCAGAAAACAATTTTGGGATCATTTTTAAATCCGAGATGGCCGCCGCTCAAAAGTTTGATAACTAGATTATGGGTATCGTATCCGAGGTTCTCGAGGGTGCTGAGAACGATTTTGTAATCATTTTTCTATTCCATGATGGCCGCCGCACAAAACTATGATTTCAGCAATATGGGTATTGTATCCGAGTTTTTCGAGGGTGCAGAGAACGATTTGGTGATCATTTTTCAAATCCAAGATGGCCGCCGCATAAAATTATGATTTTAGCAATATGGATATCGTGTCCGAGGTTCTCGAGGGTGCAGAAAACAATTTTGGGATCATTTTTAAATCCGAGATGGCCGCCGCTCAAAATTATGATAACTAGATTATGGGTATCGTATCCTAGGTTCTCGAGGGTGCAGAGAACGATTTTGTGATCAGTTTTCAAATCCAAGATGGTCGCCGCACAAAATTATCATTTTAGCAATATGGATATCGTGTCCAAGTTTCTCGAGGGTGCAGAAAATAATTTTGGGATCATAATTAAATCCGAGATGGCCGCCGTTCAAAATTATGATAACTACATTATGGGTATCGTGTCCGACGTTCTCGAGGGTGCAGAGAACGATTTTGTGATCATTTTTCAAATCCAAGATGGCCGCCGCTTAAAAGTATAATAACTACATTATGGGTATCGTATCCGAGGTTCTCGAGGGTGCTGAGAACGATTTTGTGAAAATTTTTCAAATCCAAGAGGGCCGACGTGCAAGATTATGATCACAAAAATATGGGTATCGTATCCGAGGTTCTAGAGAGTGCAGAGAACGATTTTGTGATCAGTATTCAAATCCTAGATGGCCACCGCTCAAAAGTATGATAACTACATTATGGGTATAGTATCCGAGGATCTCGAGGGTGCTGAGAACGATTTTGTGATTAGTTTTCTAATCTGAGATGGCCGCCGCACAAAATTATGTTTTCAGCAATATGGATATCGCGTCCGAGACTCTCGAGGGTGCAGAAATCAATTTTGGGATCATTTTTAAATCCTAGATGGCTGCCGCTCAAAAGTATGATAACTAGATTATGGGTACCGTATCCTAGGTTCTCGAGGTTGCAGAGAACTATTTTGTGATCAGTTTTCAAATCCAAGATGGCCGCCGCTCAAAAGTATGATAACTACATTATGGGTATCGTATACGAGGTTCTCGAGGGTGCTGAGAACGATTTTGTAATCATTTTTCTATTCCATGATGGCCGCCGCACAAAACTATGATTTCAGCAATATGGGTATTGTATCCGAGTTTTTCGAGGGTGCAGAGAACGATTTGGTGATCATTTTTCAAATCCAAGATGGCCGCCGCATAAAATTATGATTTTAGCAATATGGATATCGTGTCCGAGGTTCTCGAGGGTGCAGAAAACAATTTTGGGATCATTTTTAAATCCGAGATGGCCGCCGCTCAAAATTATGATAACTAGATTATGGGTATCGTATCCGAGGTTCTCGAGGGTGCAGAGAACGATTTTGTGATCATTTTTCAAATCGAAGATAGCCGCCGCTTAAAAGTATGATAAATACATTATGGGTATCGTATCCGAGGTTGTCGAGGGTGCTGAGAACGATTTTGTGATCATACTTGAAATCCAAGATGGCCGTCGTTCAAAAGTATGATTACTAGATTATGGGTATCGTATCCTAGGTTCTCGAGGGTGCTGAGAACGATTTTGTAATCATTTTTCTAATCCAAGATGGCCGCCGCACAAAATTATGATTTCTGCAATATGGATAACAATTCTGTGATCATTTTTGAAATCCAAGAGGGCTGCCGCAAACAATTATGTTTTCCGCAATATGGATATCGTGTCCGAGGTTCTCGAGGGTGCAGAAAACAATTTTGGGATCATTTTTAAATCCGAGATGGCCGCCGCTCAAAAGTATGATAACTACATTATGGGTATCGTATCCGAGGTTCTCGAGGGTGCAGAGAACGATTTTGTGATCATTTTTCAAATCGAAGATAGCCGCCGCTTAAAAGTATGATAAATACATTATGGGTATCGTATCCGAGGTTCTCGAGGGTGCTGAGAACGATTTTGTGAACATTTTTCAAATCCAAGAGGGCCGACGTGCAAGATTAAGATCACAAAAATATGGGTATCGTATCCGAGGTTCTTGAGAGTGCAGAGAACGATTTTGTGATCATTATTCAAATCCTAGATGGCCGCCGCTCAAAAGTATGATAACTACATTATGGGTATAGTATCCGAGGATCTCGAGGGTGCTGAGAACGATTTTGTGATTATTTTTCTAATCTGAGATGGCCGCCGCACAAAATTATGTTTTCAGCAATATGGATATCGCGTCCGAGACTCTCGAGGGTGCAGAAATCAATTTTGGGATCATTTTTAAATCCTAGATGGCTGCCGCTCAAAAGTATGATAACTAGATTATGGGTATCGTATCCTAGGTTCTCGAGGTTGCAGAGAACGATTTTGTGATCAGTTTTCAAATCCAAGATGGCCGCCGCTCAAAAGTATGATAACTACATTATGGGTATCGTATACGAGGTTCTCGAGGGTGCTGAGAACGATTTTGTAATCATTTTTCTATTCCATGATGGCCGCCGCACAAAATTATGATTTCAGCAATATGGGTATTGTATCCGAGGTTTTCGAGGGTGCAGAGAACGATTTGGTGATCATTTTTCAAATCCAAGATGGCCGCCGCACAAAATTATGATTTTAGCAATATGGATATCGTGTCCGAGGTTCTCGAGGGTGCAGAAAACAATTTTGGGATCATTTTTAAATCCGAGATGGCCGCCGCTCAAAATTATGATAACTACATTATGGGTATCGTATCCGAGGTTCTCGAGGGTGCAGAGAACGATTTTGTGATCATTTTTCAAATCGATGATAGCCGCCGCTTAAAAGTATGATAAATACATTATGGGTATCGTATCCGAGGTTGTCGAGGGTGCTGAGAACGATTTTGTGATCATACTTGAAATCCAAGATGGCCGTCGTTCAAAAGTATGATTACTAGATTATGGGTATCGTATCCTAGGTTCTCGAGGGTGCTGAGAACGATTTTGTAATCATTTTTCTAATCCAAGATGGCCGCCGCACAAAATTATGATTTCAGCAATATGGATAACAATTCTGTGATCATTTTTGAAATCCAAGAGGGCTGCCGCAAACAATTATGTTTTCCGCAATATGGATATCGTGTCCGAGGTTCTCGAGGGTGCAGAAAACAATTTTGGGATCATTTTTAAATCCGAGATGGCCGCCGCTCAAAAGTATGATAACTAGATTATGGGTATCGTATCCGAGTGTTTCGAGGGTGCTGAGAACGATTTTGTGATCATTTTTCAAATCCAAGATGGCTGCCGTGCAAGATTATGATCACAAAAATATGGGTATCGTATCCGAGGTTCTCGAGAGTGCACATAACGATTTTGTGATCATTTTTGAAATCCAAGATGGCCGCCGCTCAAAATTATTATAACTACATTATGGGTCTCGTATCCGAGGTTCTCGAGGGTGCAGAGAACGATTTTGTGATCATTTTTCAAATCGAAGATAGCCGCCGCTTAAAAGTATGATAAATACATTATGGGTATCGTATCCGAGGTTGTCGAGGGTGCTGAGAACGATTTTGTGATCATACTTGAAATCCAAGATGGCCGTCGTTCAAAAGTATGATTACTAGATTATGGGTATCGTATCCTAGGTTCTCGAGGGTGCTGAGAACGATTTTGTAATCATTTTTCTAATCCAAGATGGCCGCCGCACAAAATTATGATTTCAGCAATATGGATAACAATTCTGTGATCATTTTTGAAATCCAAGAGGGCCGCCGCAAACAATTATGTTTTCCGCAATATGGATATCGTGTCCGAGGTTCTCGAGGGTGCAGAAAACAATTTTGGGATCATTTTTAAATCCGAGATGGCCGCCGCTCAAAAGTATGATAACTAGATTATGGGTATCGTATCCGAGTTTTTCGAGGGTGCTGAGAACGATTTTGTGATCATTTTTCAAATCCAAGATGGCTGCCGTGCAAGATTATGATCACAAAAATATGGGTATCGTATCCGAGGTTCTCGAGAGTGCACATAACGATTTTGTGATCATTTTTGAAATCCAAGATGGCCGCCGCTCAAAATTATTATAACTACATTATGGGTATCGTATCCGAGGTTCTCGAGGGTGCTGAGAACGATTTTGTGATCATTTTTCTAATCCAAGATGGCCGCAGCACAAAATTGTGTTTTCAGCAATATGGATATCGTGTCCGAGGTTCTCGAGGGTGCAGAAAACATTTTTGGGATCATTTTTAAATCCGAGATGGCCGCCGCTCAAAAGTATGATAAATAAATTATGGGTTTCGTATCCAAGGTTCTCGAAGGTGCTGAGAACGATTTTGTAATCATTTTTCTAATCCAAGATGGCCGCCGCACAAAATTATGATTTCAGCAATATGGATAACAATTCTGTGATCATTTTTGAAATCCAAGAGGGCTGCCGCAAACAATTATGTTTTCCGCAATATGGATATCGTGTCCGAGGTTCTCGAGGGTGCAGAAAACAATTTT
Organism: Leptidea sinapis; assembly: GCF_905404315.1. Lineage (NCBI taxonomy): Eukaryota > Metazoa > Arthropoda > Insecta > Lepidoptera > Pieridae > Leptidea > Leptidea sinapis. The sequence goes on along the minus strand of NC_066283.1, from coordinate 13,872,240 downwards.
GGGATCATTTTTAAATCCGAGATGGCCGCCGCTCAAAAGTATGATAACTAGATTATGGGTATCGTATCCGAGTTTTTCGAGGGTGCTGAGAACGATTTTGTGATCATTTTTCAAATCCAAGATGGCTGCCGTGCAAGATTATGATCACAAAAAATATGGGTATCGTATCCGAGGTTCTCAAGAGTGCAAATAACGATTTTGTGATCATTTTTGAAATCCAAGATGACCGCAGCACAAAATTATGTTTTCAGCAATATGGATATCGTGTCCGAGGTTCTCGAGGGTGCAGAAAACATTTTTGGGATCATTTTTAAATCCGAGATGGCCGCCGCTCAAAAGTATGATAACTAAATTATAGGTTTCGTATCTTAGGTTCTCGAAGGTGCTGAGAACGATTTTGTAATCATTTTTCTAATCCAAGATGGCCGCCGCACAAAATTATGATTTCAGCAATATGGATATCGTACCCGAGGTTCTCGAGGGTGCAGAGAACAATTCTGTGATCATTTTTAAATCCGAGATGGCCGCCGCTCAGAAGTATGATAACTAGATTATGGGTATCGTATCCGAGGTTTTCGAGATGCAGAGAACGATTTGGTGATCACTTTTCAAATCTAAGATGGCCGCGGCACAAAATTTTGATTTTAAAAATATGTATATCGTGTCCGAGGTTCTCGAGGGTGCAGAAAACAATTTTTGGGCTCATTTTTAAATCCGAGATGGCCGCCGCTCAAAATTATGATTTTAGAAATATGGATATCGTGTCCGAGCTTCTCGAGGGTGCAGAGAACAATTCTGCGATCATTTTAGAAATCCAAGAGGGCTGCCGCAAACCAATATGTTTTCAGCAATATGGATATCGTGTCCGAGGTTCTCGAGGGTGCAGAAAACAATTTTGGGATCATTTTTAAATCCGAGATGGCCGCCGCTTAAAAGTTTGATAACTAGATTATGGGTATCGTATCCGAGGTTTTCGAGGATGCAGAGAACGATTTGGTGATCATTTTTCAAATCTAAGATGGCCGCCGAAAAAAATTTTGATTTTAAAAATATGTATATCGTGTCCGAGGTTCCGAGGGTGCAGAAAACAATTTTTGGGCTCATTTTTAAATCCGAGATGGCCGCCGCTCAAAATTATGATTTTAGAAATATGGATATCGTGTCCGAGGTTCTCGAGGGTGCAGAGAACAATTCTGCGATCATTTTAGAAATCCAAGAGGGCTGCCGCAAACCAATATGTTTTCAGCAATATGGATATCGTGTCCGAGGTTCTCGAGGGTGCAGAAAACAATTTTGGGATCATTTTTAAATCCGAGATGGCCGCCGCTTAAAAGTTTGATAACTAGATTATGGGTATCGTATCCGAGGTTTTCGAGGATGCTGAGAACGATTTTGTGATCATTTTTCAAATCCAAGATGGCCGCCGTGCTAGATTATGATCACAAAAATATGGGTATCGAATCCGAGGTTCTCGAGAGTGCACAGAACGATTTTGTGATCATTTTTGAAATCCAAGATGGCCGCCGCTCAAAATTATGATAACTACATTATGGATATCGTTACCGAGGTTCTCGAGGGTGCAGAAATCTATTTTGGGATCATTTTTAAATCCTAGATGGCTGCCGCTCAAAAGTATGATAACTAGATTATGGGTATCGTATCCTAGGTTCTCGAGGGTGCAAAGAACGATTTTGTGATCAGTTTTCAAATCCAAGATGGCCGCCGCTCAAAAGTATGATAACTACATTATGGGTATCGAATCCGAGGTTCTCGAGAGTGCACAGAACGATTTTGTGATCATTTTTGAAATCCAAGATGGCCGCCGCTCAAAATTATGATAACTACATTATGGATATCGTTACCGAGGTTCTCGAGGGTGCAGAAATCTATTTTGGGATCATTTTTAAATCCTAGATGGCTGCCGCTCAAAAGTATGATAACTAGATTATGGGTATCGTATCCTAGGTTCTCGAGGGTGCAAAGAACGATTTTGTGATCAGTTTTCAAATCCAAGATGGCCGCCGCTCAAAAGTATGATAACTACATTATGGGTATCGTATACGAGGTTCTCGAGGGTGCTGAGAACGATTTTGTAATCATTTTTCTATTCCAAGATGGCCGCGGCACAAAATTATGATTTCAGCAATATGGGTATCGTATCCGAGGTTTTTAGGGTGCAGAGAACGATTTGGTGATCATTTTTCAAATCCAAGATGGCCGCCACACAAAATTATGATTTTAGCAATATGGATATCGTGTCCAAGGTTCTCGAGTGTGCAGAAAACAATTTTGGGATCATTTTTAAATCCGAGATGGCCGCCGCTCAAAATTATGATAACTACATTATGGGTATCGTGTCCGAGGTTCTCGAGGGTGCAGAGAACGATTTTGTGATCATTTTTCAAATCGAAGATAGCCGCCGCTTAAAAGTATGATAAATACATTGTGGGTATCGTATCCGAGGTTGTCGAGGGTGCTGAGTACGATTTTGTGAACATTTTTCAAATCCAAGAGGGCCGATGTGCAAGATTATGATCACAAAAATATGGGTATCGTATCCGAGGTTCATGAGAGTGCAGAGAACGATTTTATGATCATTATTCAAATCCTAGATGGCTGCCGCTCAAAAGTATGATAACTAGATTATGGGTATCGTATCCTAGGTTCACGAGGGTGCAGAGAACGATTTTGTGATCAGTTTTCAAATCCAAGATGGCCGCCGCTCAAAAGTATGATAACTACATTATGGGTATCGTATACGAGGTTCTCGAGGGTGCTGAGAACGATTTTGTAATCATTTTTCTATTCCAAGATGGCCGCGGCACAAAATTATGATTTCAGCAATATGGGTATCGTATCCGAGGTTTTCGAGGGTGCAGAGAACGATTTGGTGATCATTTTTCAAATCCAAGATGGCCGCCACACAAAATTATGATTTTAGCAATATGGATATCGTGTCCAAGGTTCTCGAGTGTGCAGAAAACAATTTTGGGATCATTTTTAAATCCGAGATGGCCGCCGCTCAAAATTATGATAACTACATTATGGGTATCGTGTCCGAGGTTCTCGAGGGTGCAGAGAACGATTTTGTGATCATTTTTCAAATCGAAGATAGCCGCCGCTTAAAAGTATGATAAATACATTATGGGTATCGTATCCGAGGTTCTCGAGGGTGCTGAGAACGATTTTGTGAACATTTTTCAAATCCAAGAGGGCCGACGTGCAAGATTATGATCACAAAAATATGGGTATCGTATCCGAGGTTCTTGAGAGTGCAGAGAACGATTTTGTGATCATTATTCAAATCCTAGATGGCCGCCGCTCAAAAGTATGATAACTACATTATGGGTATAGTATCCGAGGATCTCGAGGGTGCTGAGAACGATTTTGTGATTATTTTTCTAATCTGAGATGGCCGCCGCACAAAATTATGTTTTCAGCAATATGGATATCGCGTCCGAGACTCTCGAGGGTGCAGAAATCAATTTTGGGATCATTTTTAAATCCTAGATGGCTGCCGCTCAAAAGTATGATAACTAGATTATGGGTATCGTATCCTAGGTTCTCGAGGTTGCAGAGAACGATTTTGTGATCAGTTTTCAAATCCAAGATGGCCGCCGCTCAAAAGTATGATAACTACATTATGGGTATCGTATACGAGGTTCTCGAGGGTGCTGAGAACGATTTTGTAATCATTTTTCTATTCCATGATGGCCGCCGCACAAAATTATGATTTCAGCAATATGGGTATTGTATCCGAGGTTTTCGAGGGTGCAGAGAACGATTTGGTGATCATTTTTCAAATCCAAGATGGCCGCCGCACAAAATTATGATTTTAGCAATATGGATATCGTGTCCGAGGTTCTCGAGGGTGCAGAAAACAATTTTGGGATCATTTTTAAATCCGAGATGGCCGCCGCTCAAAATTATGATAACTACATTATGGGTATCGTATCCGAGGTTCTCGAGGGTGCAGAGAACGATTTTGTGATCATTTTTCAAATCGATGATAGCCGCCGCTTAAAAGTATGATAAATACATTATGGGTATCGTATCCGAGGTTGTCGAGGGTGCTGAGAACGATTTTGTGATCATACTTGAAATCCAAGATGGCCGTCGTTCAAAAGTATGATTACTAGATTATGGGTATCGTATCCTAGGTTCTCGAGGGTGCTGAGAACGATTTTGTAATCATTTTTCTAATCCAAGATGGCCGCCGCACAAAATTATGATTTCAGCAATATGGATAACAATTCTGTGATCATTTTTGAAATCCAAGAGGGCTGCCGCAAACAATTATGTTTTCCGCAATATGGATATCGTGTCCGAGGTTCTCGAGGGTGCAGAAAACAATTTTGGGATCATTTTTAAATCCGAGATGGCCGCCGCTCAAAAGTATGATAACTAGATTATGGGTATCGTATCCGAGTTTTTCGAGGGTGCTGAGAACGATTTTGTGATCATTTTTCAAATCCAAGATGGCTGCCGTGCAAGATTATGATCACAAAAATATGGGTATCGTATCCGAGGTTCTCGAGAGTGCACATAACGATTTTGTGATCATTTTTGAAATCCAAGATGGCCGCCGCTCAAAATTATTATAACTACATTATGGGTCTCGTATCCGAGGTTCTCGAGAGTGCAGAGAACGATTTTGTGATCATTTTTCAAATCGAAGATAGCCGCCGCTTAAAAGTATGATAAATACATTATGGGTATCGTATCCGAGGTTGTCGAGGGTGCTGAGAACGATTTTGTGATCATACTTGAAATCCAAGATGGCCGTCGTTCAAAAGTATGATTACTAGATTATGGGTATCGTATCCTAGGTTCTCGAGGGTGCTGAGAACGATTTTGTAATCATTTTTCTAATCCAAGATGGCCGCCGCACAAAATTATGATTTCAGCAATATGGATAACAATTCTGTGATCATTTTTGAAATCCAAGAGGGCTGCCGCAAACAATTATGTTTTCCGCAATATGGATATCGTGTCCGAGGTTCTCGAGGGTGCAGAAAACAATTTTGGGATCATTTTTAAATCCGAGATGGCCGCCGCTCAAAAGTATGATAACTAGATTATGGGTATCGTATCCGAGTTTTTCGAGGGTGCTGAGAACGATTTTGTGATCATTTTTCAAATCCAAGATGGCTGCCGTGCAAGATTATGATCACAAAAATATGGGTATCGTATCCGAGGTTCTCGAGAGTGCACATAACGATTTTGTGATCATTTTTGAAATCCAAGATGGCCGCCGCTCAAAATTATTATAACTACATTATGGGTATCGTATCCGAGGTTCTCGAGGGTGCTGAGAACGATTTTGTGATCATTTTTCTAATCCAAGATGGCCGCAGCACAAAATTGTGTTTTCAGCAATATGGATATCGTGTCCGAGGTTCTCGAGGGTGCAGAAAACATTTTTGGGATCATTTTTAAATCCGAGATGGCCGCCGCTCAAAAGTATGATAAATAAATTATGGGTTTCGTATCCAAGGTTCTCGAACGTGCTGAGAACGATTTTGTAATCATTTTTCTAATCCAAGATGGCCGCCGCACAAAATTATGATTTCAGCAATATGGATATCGTACCCGAGGTTCTCGAGGGTGCAGAGAACAATTCTGTGATCATTTTTGAAATCCAAGAGGGCTGCCGCAAACAATTATGTTTTCCGCAATATGGATATCGTGTCCGAGGTTCTCAAGTGTGCAGAAAACAATTTTGGGATCATTTTATAATCCGAGATGGCCGCCGCTCAAAAGTATGATAACTAGATTATGGGTATCGTATCCGAGTTTTTCGAGGGTGCTGAGAACGATTTTGTGATCATATTTTCAAATCCAAGATGGCCGCCGTGCAAGATTATGATCACAAAAAATATGGGTATCGTATCCGAGGTTCTCAAGAGTGCAAATAACGATTTTGTGATCATTTTTGAAATCCAAGATGACCGCAGCACAAAATTATGTTTTCAGCAATATGGATATCGTGTCCGAGGTTCTCGAGGGTGCAGAAAACATTTTTGGGATCATTTTTAAATCCGAGATGGCCGCCGCTCAAAAGTATGATAACTAAATTATAGGTTTCGTATCTTAGGTTCTCGAAGGTGCTGAGAACGATTTTGTGATCATTTTTCTAATCCAAGATGGCCGCCGCACAAAATTATGATTTCAGCAATATGGATATCGTACCCGAGGTTCTCGAGGGTGCAGAGAACAATTCTGTGATCATTTTTAAATCCGAGATGGCCGCCGCTCAGAAGTATGATAACTAGATAATGGGTATCGTATCCGAGGTTTTCGAGATGCAGAGAACGATTTGGTGATCACTTTTCAAATCTAAGATGGCCGCGGCACAAAATTTTGATTTTAAAAATATGTATATCGTGTCCGAGGTTCTCGAGGGTGCAGAAAACAATTTTTGGGCTCATTTTTAAATCCGAGATGGCCGCCGCTCAAAATTATGATTTTAGAAATATGGATATCGTGTCCGAGCTTCTCGAGGGTGCAGAGAACAATTCTGCGATCATTTTAGAAATCCAAGAGGGCTGCCGCAAACCAATATGTTTTCAGCAATATGGATATCGTGTCCGAGGTTCTCGAGGGTGCAGAAAACAATTTTGGGATCATTTTTAAATCCGAGATGGCCGCCGCTTAAAAGTTTGATAACTAGATTATGGGTATCGTATCCGAGGTTTTCGAGGATGCAAAGAACGATTTGGTGATCATTTTTCAAATCTAAGATGGCCGCCGAAAAAAATTTTGATTTTAAAAATATGTATATCGTGTCCGAGGTTCCGAGGGTGCAGAAAACAATTTTTGGGCTCATTTTTAAATCCGAGATGGCCGCCGCTCAAAATTATGATTTTAGAAATATGGATATCGTGTCCGAGGTTCTCGAGGGTGCAGAGAACAATTCTGCGATCATTTTAGAAATCCAAGAGGGCTGCCGCAAACCAATATGTTTTCAGCAATATGGATATCGTGTCCGAGGTTCTCGAGGGTGCAGAAAACAATTTTGGGATCATTTTTAAATCCGAGATGGCCGCCGCTTAAAAGTTTGATAACTAGATTATGGGTATCGTATCCGAGGTTTTCGAGGATGCTGAGAACGATTTTGTGATCATTTTTCAAATCCAAGATGGCCGCCGTGCTAGATTATGATCACAAAAATATGGGTATCGAATCCGAGGTTCTCGAGAGTGCACAGAACGATTTTGTGATCATTTTTGAAATCCAAGATGTCCGCCGCTCAAAATTATGATAACTACATTATGGATATCGTTACCGAGGTTCTCGAGGGTGCAGAAATCTATTTTGGGATCATTTTTAAATCCTAGATGGCTGCCGCTCAAAAGTATGATAACTAGATTATGGGTATCGTATCCTAGGTTCTCGAGGGTGCAAAGAACGATTTTGTGATCAGTTTTCAAATCCAAGATGGCCGCCGCTCAAAAGTATGATAACTACATTATGGGTATCGTATACGAGGTTCTCGAGGGTGCTGAGAACGATTTTGTAATCATTTTTCTATTCCAAGATGGCCGCGGCACAAAATTATGATTTCAGCAATATGGGTATCGTATCCGAGGTTTTTAGGGTGCAGAGAACGATTTGGTGATCATTTTTCAAATCCAAGATGGCCGCCACACAAAATTATGATTTTAGCAATATGGATATCGTGTCCAAGGTTCTCGAGTGTGCAGAAAACAATTTTGGGATCATTTTTAAATCCGAGATGGCCGCCGCTCAAAATTATGATAAATACATTGTGGGTATCGTGTCCGAGGTTGTCGAGGGTGCTGAGTACGATTTTGTGAACATTTTTCAAATCCAAGAGGGCCGATGTGCAAGATTATGATCACAAAAATATGGGTATCGTATCCGAGGTTCATGAGAGTGCAGAGAACGATTTTATGATCATTATTCAAATCCTAGATGGCTGCCGCTCAAAAGTATGATAACTAGATTATGGGTATCGTATCCTAGGTTCACGAGGGTGCAGAGAACGATTTTGTGATCAGTTTTCAAATCCAAGATGGCCGCCGCTCAAAAGTATGATAACTACATTATGGGTATCGTATACGAGGTTCTCGAGGGTGCTGAGAACGATTTTGTAATCATTTTTCTATTCCAAGATGGCCGCGGCACAAAATTATGATTTCAGCAATATGGGTATCGTATCCGAGGTTTTCGAGGGTGCAGAGAACGATTTGGTGATCATTTTTCAAATCCAAGATGGCCGCCACACAAAATTATGATTTTAGCAATATGGATATCGTGTCCAAGGTTCTCGAGTGTGCAGAAAACAATTTTGGGATCATTTTTAAATCCGAGATGGCCGCCGCTCAAAATTATGATAACTACATTATGGGTATCGTGTCCGAGGTTCTCGAGGGTGCAGAGAACGATTTTGTGATCATTTTTCAAATCGAAGATAGCCGCCGCTTAAAAGTATGATAAATACATTATGGGTATCGTATCCGAGGTTGTCGAGGGTGCTGAGTACGATTTTGTGAACATTTTTCAAATCCAAGAGGGCCGATGTGCAAGATTATGATCACAAAAATATGGGTATCGTATCCGAGGTTCATGAGAGTGCAGAGAACGATTTTATGATCATTATTCAAATCCTAGATGGCCGCCGCTCAAAAGTATGATAACTACATTATGGGTATAGTATCCTAGGTTCTCGAGGGTGCAGAGAACGATTTTGTGATCAGTTTTCAAATCCAAGATGGCCGCCGCTCAAAAGTATGATAACTACATTATGGGTATCGTATACGAGGTTCTCGAGGGTGCTGAGAACGATTTTGTAATCATTTATCTATTCCAAGATGGCCGCGGCACAAAATTATGATTTCAGCAATATGGGTATCGTATCCGAGGTTTTCGAGGGTGCAGAGAACGATTTGGTGATCATTTTTCAAATCCAAGATGGCCGCCACACAAAATTATGATTTTAGCAATATGGATATCGTGTCCAAGGTTCTCGAGTGTGGAGAAAACAATTTTGGGATCATTTTTAATCCTAGATGGCTGCCGCTCAAAAGTATGATAACTACATTATGGGTATAGTATCCTAGGTTCTCGAGGGTGCAGAGAACGATTTTGTGATCAGTTTTCAAATCCAAGATGGCCGCCGCTCAAAAGTATGATAACTACATTAAGGGTATCGTATCCGAGGTTCTCGAGGGTGCTGAGAACGATTTGTAATCATTTTTCTATTCCAAGATGGCCGCGGCACAAAATTATGATTTCAGCAATATGGGTATCGTATCCGAGGTTTTCGAGGGTGCAGAGAACAATTTGGTGATCATTTTTCAAATCCAAGATGGCCGCCACACAAAATTATGATTTTAGCAATATGGATATCGTGTCCAAGGTTCTCGAGTGTGCAGAAAACAATTTTGGGATCATTTTTAAATCCGAGATGGCCGCCGCTCAAAATTATGATAACTACATTATGGGTATCGTGTCCGAGGTTCTCGAGGGTGCAGAGAACGATTTTGTGATCATTTTTCAAATCGAAGATAGCCGCCGCTTAAAAGTATGATAAATACATTGTGGGTATCGTATCCGAGGTTGTCGAGGGTGCTGAGTACGATTTTGTGAACATTTTTCAAATCCAAGAGGGCCGATGTGCAAGATTATGATCACAAAAATATGGGTATCGTATCCGAGGTTCATGAGAGTGCAGAGACCGATTTTATGATCATTATTCAAATCCTAGATGGCTGCAGCTCAAAAGTATGATAACTAGATTGTGGGTATCGTATCCTAGGTTCACGAGGGTGCAGAGAACGATTTTGTGATCAGTTTTCAAATCCAAGATGGCCGCCGCTCAAAAGTATGATAACAACATTATGGGTATCGTATACGAGGTTCTCGAGGGTGCTGAGAACGATTTTGTAATCATTTTTCTATTCCAAGATGGCCGCGGCACAAAATTATGATTTCAGCAATATGGGTATCGTATCCGAGGTTTTCGAGGGTGCAGAGAACGATTTGGTGATCATTTTTCAAATCCAAGATGGCCGCCACACAAAATTATGATTTTAGCAATATGGATATCGTGTCCAAGGTTCTCGAGTGTGCAGAAAACAATTTTGGGATCATTTTTAATCCTAGATGGCTGCCGCTCAAAAGTATGATAACTACATTATGGGTATAGTATCCTAGGTTCTCGAGGGTGCAGAGAACGATTTTGTGATCAGTTTTCAAATCCAAGATGGCCGCCGCTCAAAAGTATGATAACTACATTATGGGTATCGTATACGGGGTTCTCGAGGGTGCTGAGAACGATTTGTAATCATTTTTCTATTCCAAGATGGCCGCGGCACAAAATTATGATTTCAGCAATATGGGTATCGTATCCGAGGTTTTCGAGGGTGCAGAGAACAATTTGGTGATCATTTTTCAAATCCAAGATGGCCGCCACACAAAATTATGATTTTAGCAATATGGATATCGTGTCCAAGGTTCTCGAGTGTGCAGAAAACAATTTTGGGATTATTTTTAAATCCGAGATGGCCGCCGCTCAAAATTATGATAACTACATTATGGGTATCGTGTCCGAGGTTCTCGAGGGTGCAGAGAACGATTTTGTGATCATTTTTCAAATCGAAGATAGCCGCCGCTTAAAAGTATGATAAATACATTGTGGGTATCGTATCCGAGGTTGTCGAGGGTGCTGAGTACGATTTTGTGAACATTTTTCAAATCCAAGAGGGCCGATGTGCAAGATTATGATCACAAAAATATGGGTATCGTATCCGAGGTTCATGAGAGTGCAGAGAACGATTTTATGATCATAATTCAAATCCTAGATGGCTGCCGCTCAAAAGTATGATAACTAGATTGTGGGTATCGTATCCTAGGTTCACGAGGGTGCAGAGAACGATTTTGTGATCAGTTTTCAAATCCAAGATGGCCGCCGCTCAAAAGTATGATAACAACATTATGGGTATCGTATACGAGGTTCTCGAGGGTGCTGAGAACGATTTTGTAATCATTTTTCTATTCCAAGATGGCCGCGGCACAAAATTATGATTTCAGCAATATGGGTATCGTATCCCAGGTTTTCGAGGGTGCAGAGAACGATTTGGTGATCATTATTCAAATCCTAGATGGCCGCCGCTCAAAAGTATGATAACTACATTATGGGTATAGTATCCGAGGTTCTCGAGGGTGCTGAGAACGATTTTGTGATCATTTTTCTAATCCGAGATGGCCGCCGCACAAAATTATGTTTTCAGCAATATGGATATCGCGTCCGAGACTCTCGAGGGTGCAGAAATCAATTTTGGGATCATTTTTAATCCTAGATGGCTGCCGCTCAAAAGTATGATAACTAGATTATGGGTATCGTATCCTAGATTCTCGAGGGTGCAGAGAACGATTTTGTGATCAGTTTTCAAATCCAAGATGGCCGCCGCTCAAAAGTATGATAACTACATTATGGGTATCGTATACGAGGTTCTCGAGGGTGCTGAAAACGATTTTGTAATCATTTTTCTATTCCAAGATGGCCGTCGCACAAAATTAAGATTTCAGCAATATGGGTATCGTATCCGAGGTTTTCGAGGGTGCAGAGAACGATTTGGTGATCATTTTTCAAATCCAAGGTGGCCGCCGCACAAAATTATGATTTTAGCAATATGGATATCGTGTCCGAGGTTCTCGAGGGTGCGGAAAACAATTTTGGGATCATTTTCAAATCCGAGATGGCCGCCGCTCAAAATTATGATAACTACATTATGGGTATCGTATCCGAGGTACTCGAGGGTGCAGAGAACGATTTTGTGATCATTTTTCAAATCGAAGATAGCCGCCGCTTAAAAGTATGATAAATACATTATGGGTATCGTATCCGAGGTTGTCGAGGGTGCTGAGAACGATTTTGTGATCATACTTGAACTCCAAGATGGCCGTCGTTCAAAAGTATGATAACTAGATTATGGGTATCGTATCCTAGGTTCTCGAGGGTGCTGAGAACGATTTTGTAATCATTTTTCTAATCCAAGATGGCCGCGGCACAAAATTATGATTTCAGCAATATGGGTATCGTATCCGAGGTTTTCGAGGGTGCAGAGAACGATTTGGTGATCATTTTTCAAATCCAAGATGGCCGCCACACAAAATTATGATTTTAGCAATATGGATATCGTGTCCAAGGTTCTCGAGTGTGCAGAAAACAATTTTGGGATCATTTTTAATCCTAGATGGCTGCCGCTCAAAAGTATGATAACTACATTATGGGTATAGTATCCTAGGTTCTCGAGGGTGCAGAGAACGATTTTGTGATCAGTTTTCAAATCCAAGATGGCCGCCGCTCAAAAGTATGATAACTACATTATGGGTATCGTATACGGGGTTCTCGAGGGTGCTGAGAACGATTTGTAATCATTTTTCTATTCCAAGATGGCCGCGGCACAAAATTATGATTTCAGCAATATGGGTATCGTATCCGAGGTTTTCGAGGGTGCAGAGAACAATTTGGTGATCATTTTTCAAATCCAAGATGGCCGCCACACAAAATTATGATTTTAGCAATATGGATATCGTGTCCAAGGTTCTCGAGTGTGCAGAAAACAATTTTGGGATCATTTTTAAATCCGAGATGGCCGCCGCTCAAAATTATGATAACTACATTATGGGTATCGTGTCCGAGGTTCTCGAGGGTGCAGAGAACGATTTTGTGATCATTTTTCAAATCGAAGATAGCCGCCGCTTAAAAGTATGATAAATACATTGTGGGTATCGTATCCGAGGTTGTCGAGGGTGCTGAGTACGATTTTGTGAACATTTTTCAAATCCAAGAGGGCCGATGTGCAAGATTATGATCACAAAAATATGGGTATCGTATCCGAGGTTCATGAGAGTGCAGAGAACGATTTTATGATCATTATTCAAATCCTAGATGGCTGCCGCTCAAAAGTATGATAACTAGATTGTGGGTATCGTATCCTAGGTTCACGAGGGTGCAGAGAACGATTTTGTGATCAGTTTTCAAATCCAAGATGGCCGCCGCTCAAAAGTATGATAACTACATTATGGGTATCGTATACGAGGTTCTCGAGGGTGCTGAGAACGATTTTGTAATCATTTTTCTATTCCAAGATGGCCGCGGCACAAAATTATGATTTCAGCAATATGGGTATCGTATCCGAGGTTTTCGAGGGTGCAGAGAACGATTTGGTGATCATTTTTCAAATCCAAGATGGCCGCCACACAAAATTATGATTTTAGCAATATGGATATCGTGTCCAAGGTTCTCGAGTGTGCAGAAAACAATTTTGGGATCATTTTTAAATCCGAGATGGCCGCCGCTCAAAATTATGATAACTACATTATGGGTATCGTGTCCGAGGTTCTCGAGGGTGCAGAGAACGATTTTGTGATCATTTTTCAAATCGAAGATAGCCGCCGCTTAAAAGTATGATAAATACATTATGGGTATCGTATCCGAGGTTGTCGAGGGTGCTGAGTACGATTTTGTGAACATTTTTCAAATCCAAGAGGGCCGATGTGCAAGATTATGATCACAAAAATATGGGTATCGTATCCGAGGTTCATGAGAGTGCAGAGAACGATTTTATGATCATTATTCAAATCCTAGATGGCCGCCGCTCAAAAGTATGATAACTACATTATGGGTATAGTATCCGAGGTTCTCGAGGGTGCTGAGAACGATTTTGTGATCATTTTTCTAATCCGAGATGGCCGCCGCACAAAATTATGTTTTCAGCAATATGGATATCGCGTCCGAGACTCTCGAGGGTGCAGAAATCAATTTTGGGATCATTTTTAATCCTAGATGGCTGCCGCTCAAAAGTATGATAACTAGATTATGGGTATCGTATCCTAGATTCTCGAGGGTGCAGAGAACGATTTTGTGATCAGTTTTCAAATCCAAGATGGCCGCCGCTCAAAAGTATGATAACTACATTATGGGTATCGTATACGAGGTTCTCGAGGGTGCTGAAAACGATTTTGTAATCATTTTTCTATTCCAAGATGGCCGTCGCACAAAATTAAGATTTCAGCAATATGGGTATCGTATCCGAGGTTTTCGAGGGTGCAGCGAACGATTTGGTGATCATTTTTCAAATCCAAGGTGGCCGCCGCACAAAATTATGATTTTAGCAATATGGATATCGTGTCCGAGGTTCTCGAGGGTGCGGAAAACAATTTTGGGATCATTTTCAAATCCGAGATGGCCGCCGCTCAAAATTATGATAACTACATTATGGGTATCGTATCCGAGGTACTCGAGGGTGCAGAGAACGATTTTGTGATCATTTTTCAAATCGAAGATAGCCGCCGCTTAAAAGTATGATAAATACATTATGGGTATCGTATCCGAGGTTGTCGAGGGTGCTGAGAACGATTTTGTGATCATACTTGAACTCCAAGATGGCCGTCGTTCAAAAGTATGATAACTAGATTATGGGTATCGTATCCTAGGTTCTCGAGGGTGCTGAGAACGATTTTGTAATCATTTTTCTAATCCAAGATGGCCGCCGCACAAAATTATGATATCAGCAATATGGATAACAATTCTGTGATCATTTTTGAAATCCAAGAGGGCTGCCGCAAACAATTATGTTTTCCGCAATATGGATATCGTGTCCGAGGTTCTCAAGGGTGCAGAAAACAATTTTGGGATCATTTTATAATCCGAGATGGCCGCTGCTCAAAAGTATGATAACTAGATTATGGGTATCGTATCCGAGTTTTTCGAGGGTGCTGAGAACGATTTTGTGATCATATTTTCAAATCCAAGATGGCCGCCGTGCAAGATTATGATCACAAAAATATGGGTATCGTATCCGAGGTTCTCAAGAGTGCAAATAACGATTTTGTGATCATTTTTGAAATCCAAGATGACCGCAGCACAAAATTATGATTTCAGCAATATGGGTATCGTATCCGAGGTTTTCGAGGGTGCAGAGAACGATTTGGTGATCATTTTTGAAATCCAAGATGGCCGCCGCTCAAAATTATTATAATCACATTATGGGTATCGTATCCGAGGTTCTCGAGGGTGCTGAGAACGATTTTGTGATCATTTTTCTTATCCAAGATGGCCGCAGCACAAAATTATGTTTTCAGCAATATGGATATCGTGTCCGAGGTTCTCGAGGGTGCAGAAAACATTTTTGGGATCATTTTTAAATCCGAGATGGCCGCCGCTCAAAAGTATGATAACTAAATTATGGGTTTCGTATCTAAGGTTCTCGAAGGTGCTGAGAACGATTTTGTTATCATTTTTCTAATCCAAGATGGCCGCCGCACAAAATTATGATTTCAGCAATATGGATATCGTACCCGAGGTTCTCGAGGGTGCAGAAAACAATTTTGGGATCATTTTTAAATCCGAGATGGCCGCCGCTCAAAATTATGATAACTACATTATGGTTATCGTGTCCGAGGTTCTCGAGGGTGCAGAGAACGATTTTGTGATCATTTTTCAAATCGAAGATAGCCGCCGCTTAAAAGTATGATGAATACATTATGGGTATCGTATCCGAGGTTGTCGAGGGTGCTGAGAACGATTTTGTGATCAAACTTGAAATCCAAGATGGCCGTCGTTTAAAAGTAAAGGCATAAAAAGGCATTTATTTTCTCAAAATTTGATTCCTTTAGAATTCTTTTTGATGTCATTTCTTATACTACTAGATAATACTACGGCTTCGGAAACAAATGGCGCTCTGAGAGAGAAGAAGTGGCGCAAGAAACTCTCCCAGCATTCTTTTTTTTTGCGCTCTTTTCAATAAAAATATACAATATTGTACAGTTGCTATAAAATAATCACAATCTAGTCCCAGTATGATAACTAGATTATGGGTTTCGTATCTAAGGTTCTCGAAGGTGCTGAGAACGATTTTGTTATCATTTTTCTAATCCAAGATGGCCGCCGCACAAAATTATGATTTCAGCAATATGGATATCGTACCCGAGGTTGTCGAGGGTGCTGAGTACGATTTTGTGAACATTTTTCAAATCCAAGAGGGCCGATGTGCAAGATTATGATCACAAAAATATGGGTATCGTATCCGAGTTTCATGAGAGTCCAGAGAACGATTTTATGATCATTATTCAAATCCTAGATGGCCGCCGCTCAAAAGTATGATAACTACATTATGGGTATAGTATCCGAGGTTCTCGAGGGTGCTGAGAACGATTTTGTGATCATTTTTCTAATCCGAGATGGCCGCCGCACAAAATTATGTTTTCAGCAATATGGATATCGCGTCCGAGACTCTCGAGGGTGCAGAAATCAATTTTGGGATCATATTTAAATCCTAGATGGCTGCCGCTCAAAAGTATGATAACTAGATTATGGGTGTCGTATCCTAGATTCTCGAGGGTGCAGAGAACGATTTTGTGATCAGTTTTCAAATCCAAGATGGCCGCCGCTCAAAAGTATGATAACTACATTATGGGTATCGTATACGAGGTTCTCGAGGGTGCGGAAAACAATTTTGGGATCATTTTTAAATCCGAGATGGCCGCCGCTCAAAAGTATGATAACTACATTATGGGTATCGTATACGAGGTTCTCGAGGGTGCTGAGAACGATTTTGTAATCATTTGTCTAATCCAAGATGGCCGCCGCACAAAATTATGATTTCAGCAATATGGATAACAATTCTGTGATCATTTTTGAAATCCAAGAGGGCTGCCGCAAACAATTATGTTTTCCGCAATATGGATATCGTGTCCGAGGTTCTCGAGGGTGCAGAAAACAATTTTGGGATCATTTTAAAATCCGAGATGGCCGCCGCTCAAAAGTATGATAACGAGATTATCGGTATCGTATCCGAGTTTTTCGAGGGTGCTGAGAACGATTTTGTGATCATTTTTCAAATCCAAGATGGCCGCCGTGCAAGATTATGATCACAAAAATATGGGTATCGTATCCGAGATTCTCAAGAGTGCAAATAACGATTTTGTGATCATTTTTGAAATCCAAGATGGCCGCCGCTCAAAATTATTATAATCACATTATGGGTATCGTATCCGAGGTTCTCGAGGGTGCTGAGAACGATTTTGTGATCATTTTTCTTATCCAAGATGGCCGCAGCACAAAATTATGTTTTCAGCAATATGGATATCGTGTCCGAGGTTCTCGAGGGTGCAGAAAACATTTTTGGGATCATTTTTAAATCCGAGATGGCCGCCGCTCAAAAGTATGATAACTAAATTATGGGTTTCGTATCTAAGGTTCTCGAAGGTGCTGTGAACGATTTTGTTATCATTTTTCTAATCCAAGATGGCCGCCGCACAAAATTATGATTTCAGCAATATGGATATCGTACCCGAGGTTCTCGAGGGTGCAGAGAACAATTCTGTGATCATTTTTGAAATCCAAGAGGGCTGCCGAAAACAATTATGTTTTCAGCAATACGGATATCGTGTCTGAGGTTCTCGAGGGTGCAGAAAAAACTTTTTTGGGATCATTTTTAAATCCGAGATGGCCGACGCTCAAAAGTATGATAACTAGATTATGGGTGTCGTATCCGAGTTTTTCGAGGGTGCTGAGAACGATTTTGTGATCATTTTTCAAATTCAAGATGGCCGCCGTGCAAGATTATGATCACAAAAATATGGGTATCGTATCCGAGGTTCTCTAGAAAGCACATAACGTTTTTTTGATCATTTTTGAAATCCAAGATGGCCGCCGCTCAAAATTATGATAACTAAATTATGGGTATCGTATCCGAGGTTCTCGAGGGTGCTGAGAACGATTTTGTGATCATTTTTCGTATCCAAGATGAACGCCGCACAAAATTATGTTTTCAGCAATATGGATATCGTGTCCGAGGCTCTCGAGGGTGCAGAAAACAATTTTGGGATCATTTTTAAATCAAGGATGGCCGCCGCACAAAATTATGTTTTCAGTAATATGGATATCGTGTCCGGGTATCTCGAGGGTGCAAAAAACAATTTTGTGATCATTTTTCTAATCCAAGATGGCCGCCGCACAAAATTATGTTTTCAGTAATATGGATATCGTGTCCGAGGTTTTCCAGGGTGCAGAGAACGATTTGGTGATCATTTTTCAAATCCAAGATTGCCGCCACACAAAATTATGATTTTAGCAATATGGATATCGTGTCCAAGGTTCTCGAGGGTGCAGAAAACAATTTTGGGATCATTTTTAAATCCGAGATGGCCGCCGCTCAAAATTATGATAACTACATTATGGTTATCGTGTCCGAGGTTCTCGAGGGTGCAGAGAACGATTTTGTGATCATTTTTCAAATCGAAGATAGCCGCCGCTTAAAAGTATGATGAATACATTATGGGTATCGTATCCGAGGTTGTCGAGGGTGCTGAGAACGATTTTGTGATCAAACTTGAAATCCAAGATGGCCGTCGTTTAAAAGTAAAGGCATAAAAAGGCATTTATTTTCTCAAAATTTGATTCCTTTAGAATTCTTTTTGATGTCATTTCTTATACTACTAGATACTACTACGGCTTCGGAAACAAATGGCGCTCTGAGAGAGAAGAAGTGGCGCAAGAAACTCTCCCAGCATTCTTTTTTTTTGCGCTCTTTTCAATAAAAATATACAATATTGTACAGTTGCTATAAAATAATCACAATCTAGTCCCAGTATGATAACTAGATTATGGGTATCGTATCCTAGGTTCTCGAGGGTGCTGAGAACGATTTTGTAATCATTTTTCTAATCCAAGATGGCCGCCGCACAAAATTATGATTTCAGCAATATGGATAACAATTCTGTGATCATTTTTGAAATCCAAGAGGGCTGCCGCAAACAATTATGTTTTCCGCAATATGGATATCGTGTCCGAGGTACTCGAGGGTGCAGAAAACAATTTTGGGATCATTTTTAAATCCGAGATGGCCGCCGCTCAAAAGTATGATAACTAGATTATGGGTATCGTATCCGAGTTTTTCGAGGGTGCTGAGAACGATTTTGAGATCATTTTACAAATCCAGGATGGCCGCCGTGCAAGATTATGATCACAAAAATATGGGTATCGTATCCGAGGTTCTCGAGAGTGCACATAACGATTTTGTGATCATTTTTGAAATCCAAGATGGCCGCCGCTCAAAATTATTATAACTACATTATGGGTATCGTATCCGAGGTTCTCGAGGGTGCTGAGAACGATTTTGTGATCATTTTTCTAATCCAAGATGGCCGCAGCACAAAATTATGTTTTCAGCAATATGGATATCGTGTCCGAGGTTCTCGAGGGTGCAGAAAACATTTTTGGGATCATTTTTAAATCCGAGATGGCCGCCGCTCAAAAGTATGATAACTAAATTATGGGTTTCGTATCCTAGGTTCTCGAAGGTGCTGAGAACGATTTTGTAATCATTTTTCTAATCCAAGATGGCCGCCGCACAAAAATATGATTTCAGCAATATGGATATCGTACCCGAGGTTCTCGAGGGTGCAGAGAACAATTCTGTGATCATTTTTGAAATCCAAGAGGGCTGCCGAAAACAATTATGTTTTCAGCAATACGGATATCGTGTCTGAGGTTCTCGAGGGTGCAGAAAAAACTTTTTTGGGATCATTTTTAAATCCGAGATGGCCGCCGCTCAAAAGTATGATAACTAGATTATGGGTGTCGTATCCGAGTTTTTCGAGGGTGCTGAGAACG
This sequence comes from Leptidea sinapis, assembly GCF_905404315.1. Lineage (NCBI taxonomy): Eukaryota > Metazoa > Arthropoda > Insecta > Lepidoptera > Pieridae > Leptidea > Leptidea sinapis. The sequence continues at coordinate 13,852,589 of NC_066283.1, read as the reverse complement.
ATTTTGTGATCATTTTTCAAATTCAAGATGGCCGCCGTGCAAGATTATGATCACAAAAATATGGGTATCGTATTCGAGGTTCTCGAGAAAGCAAATAACAAAAGCATAAACACATAAAGAAAGCACATTGAAATCCAAGATGGCCGCCGCTCAAAATTATGATAACTAAATTATGGGTATCGTATCCGAGGTTTTCGAGGGTGCTGAGAACGATTTTGTGATCATTTTTCTTATCCAAGATGGCCGCCGCACAAAATTATGTTTTCAGCAATATGGATATCGAGTCCGAGGCTCTCGAGGGTGCAGAAAACAATTTTGGGATCATTTTTAAATCAAGGATGGCCGCCGCACAAAATTATGTTTTCAGTAATATGGATATCGTGTCCGAGGTTCTCGAGGGTGCAAAAAACAATTTTGTGATCATTTTCCTAATCCAAGATGGCCGCCGCACAAAATTATGTTTTCAGCAATATGGATATCGTGTCCGAGGTTTTCGAGGGTGCAGAAAACAATTTTGGGATCATTTTTCAATTCCAAGATGGCTGCCGCTCAAAATTATGATTTTAGAAATATGGATATCATGTCCGAGGTTCTCGAGGGTGCAGAGAACAATTCTGCGATCATTTTAGAAATCCAAGAGGGCCGCCGCAAACCATTATGTTTTCAGCAATATGGATATCGTGTCCGAGGTTCTCGAGGGTGCAGAAAACAATTTTGGGATCATTTTTAAATCCGAGATGGCCGCCGCTCAAAAGTATGATAACTAGATTATGGGTATCGTATCCGAGGTTTTCGAGGATGCAGAGAACGATTTGGTGATCATTTTTCAAATCTAAGATGGCCGCCGCACAAAATTTTGATTTTAAAAATATGTATATCGTGTCCGAGGTTCTCGAGGCTGCAGAAAACAATTTTTGGGCTCATTTTTATGTCCGAGATGGCCGCCGTGCTAGATTATGATCACAAAAATATGGGTATCGTATCCGAGGTTCTCGAGAGTGCACAGAACGATTTTGTGATCATTTTTGAAATCCAAGATGGCCGCCGCTCAAAATTATGATAACTACATGCAGAGATCGATTTTTAGATCCGATTGCCAATTCCGTGGCCATCTGGAGGGCAAAGCCAAATTGGCTTCGAAGAAGCTGGGCGTCATCAATAGAGCACGGCAATACTTCAAGCCGGCCCACATTCTAGCGCTCTACAAAGCGCAGGTCCGGCCACACATGGAGTATTGCTGTCATCTCTGGTCTGGCGCACCCCAGTATCTGCTCGATCCATTTGACCGCGTGCAACGTAGAGTAGCTCGAATTGTCGGGGACTCAGTGCTCTGTGAACGTCTGGATCTCTTGGCGTTGCGTAGAGACATCGCATCATTGTGTGTCTTCTACCGCATTTATCACGGGGAGTGTTCCGAACAGCAGTTTAATCTGATTCCTGCCGCCGAATTCCACCTTCACACGACACGCCACAAGTAAGGATTTCATCCCTACCATCTGGATGTGTGGCCGTCCTCCAAAGTGCGGTTTTCAAGGAGCTTTCTCCCTCGTTCTACAAAGCTATGGAGTGAGCTTCCTTGTGCGGTGTTTCCGGGACGATACGACATGGGTACCTTCAAGAAAAGCGCGTACACCTTCCTTTAAGGCCGGCAACGCTCTTGTGATTCCTCTGGTGTTGCAAGAGAATGTGGGCGGCGGTGATCACTGAACACCAGGTGACCCGAACGCTCGTTTGTCCTCCTATTCAATAAAAAAAAAAAATCGTATCCGAGGTTCTCGAGGGTGCTGAGAACGATTTTGTGATCATTTTTCAAATCCAAGAGGGCCGCCATGCAAGATTATGATCACAAAAATATGGGTATCGTACCCGAGGTTCTTGAGAGTGCAGAGAACGATTTTGTGATCATTATTCAAATCCTAGATGGCCGCCGCTCAAAAGTATGATAACTACATTATGGGTATCGTATCCGAGGTTCTCGAGGGTGCAGAGAACGATTTTGAGATCAATTTTCAAATCGAAGATAGCCGCCGCTTAAAAGTATGATAACTTCATTATGGGTATCGTATCCGAGGTTCTCGAGGGTGCTGAGAATGATTTTGTGATCATTTTTCAAATCCAAGATGGCCGCCGCTCAAAAGTATGATAACTACATTATGGGTATCGTATCCAAGGTTCTCGAGGGTGCTGAGAACGATTTTGTGATCATTTTTCTAATCCGAGATGGCCGCCGCACAAAATTATGTTTTCAGCAATATGGATATCGTGTCCGAGGTTCTCGAGGGTGCAGAAATCTATTTTGGGATCATTTTTAAATCCTAGATGGCTGCCGCTCAAAAGTATAATGACTAGATTATGGGTATCGTATTCTAGGTTCTCGAGGGTGCTGAGAACGATTTTGTGATCAGTTTTCAAATCCAAGATGGCCGCCGCTCAAAAGTATGATAACTACATTATGGGTATCGTATCCGAGGTTTTCGAGGGTGCAGAGAACGATTTGGTGATCATTTTTCAAATCCAAGATGGCCGCCACACAAAATTATGATTTTAGCAATATGGATATCTTGTCCAAGGTTCTCGAGGGTGCAGAAAACAATTTTGGGATCATTTTTAAATCCGAGATGGCCGCCGCTCAAAATTATGATAACTACATTATGGGTATCGTGTCCGAGGTTCTCGAGGGTGCAGAGAACGATTTTGTGATCATTTTTCAAATCGAAGATAGCCGCCGCTTAAAAGTATGATAAATACATTATGGGTATCGTATCCGAGGTTGTCGAGGGTGCTGAGAACGATTTTGTGATCATACTTGAAATCCAAGATGGCCGTCGTTCAAAAGTATGATAACTAGATTATGGGTATCGTATCCTAGGTTCTCGAGGATGCTGAGAACGATTTTGTAATCATTTTTCTAATCCAAGATGGCCGCCGCACAAAATTATTATTTTAGCAATATGGATAACAATTCTGTGATCATTTTTGAAATCCAAGAGGGCTGCCGCAAACAATTATGTTTTCCGCAATATGGATATCGTGTCCGAGGTTCTCGAGGGTGCAGAAAACAATTTTGGGATCATCTTTAAATCCGAGATGGCCGCCGCTCAAAAGTATGATAACTAGATTATGGGTATCGTATCCGAGTTTCTCGAGGGTGCTAAGAACGATTTTGTGATCATTTTTCAAATCCAAGATGGCCGCCGTGCAAGATTATGATCACAAAAATATGGGTATCGTATCCGAGGTTCTCTAGAAAGCACATAACGTTTTTTTGATCATTTTTGAAATCCAAGATGGCCGCCGCTCAAAATTATGATAACTAAATTATGGGTATCGTATCCGAGGTTCTCGAGGGTGCTGAGAACGATTTTGTGATCATTTTTCTTATCCAAGATGGCCGCCGCACAAAATTATGTTTTCAGCAATATGGATATCGTGTCCGAGGCTCTCGAAGGTGCAGAAAACAATTTTGGGATCATTTTTAAATCAAGGATGGCCGCCGCACAAAATTATGTTTTCAGTAATATGGATATCGTGTCCGAGGTACTCGAGGGTGCAAAAAACAATTTTGTGATCATTTTTCTAATCCAAGATGGCCGCCGCACAAAATTATGTTTTCAGCAATATGGATATCGTGTCCGAGGTTTTCGAGGGAGCAGAAAACAATTTTGGGATCATTTTTCAAATCCAAGATGGCCGCCGCTCAAAATTATGATTCTAGAAATATGGATATCGTGTCCGAGGTTCTCGAGGGTGCAGAGAACAATTCTGCGATCATTTTAGAAATCCAAGAGGGCTGCCGCAAACCATTATGTTTTCAGTAAAATGGATATCGTGTCTGAGGTTCTCGAGGGTGCAGAAAACAATTTTGGGATCATTTTTAAATCCGAGATGGCCGCCGCTCAAAAGTATGATAACTAGATTATGGGTATCGTATCCGAGGTTTTCGAGGATGCAGAGAACGATTTGGTGATCATTTTTCAAATCTAAGATGGCCGCCGCACAAAATTTTGATTTTAAAAATATGTATATCGTGTCCGAGGTTCTCGAGGGTGCAGAAAACAATTTTTGGGCTCATTTTTAAATCCGAGATGGCCGCCATGCTAGATTATGATCACAAAAATATGGGTATCGTATCCGAGGTTCTCGAGAGTGCGAAGAACGATTTTGTGATCATTTTTGAAATCCAAGATGGCCGCCGCTCAAAATTATGATAACTACATTATGGGTATCGTATCCGAGGTTCTCGAGGGTGCAGAGATCGATTTTGAGATCCGATTGCCAATTCCGTGGCCATCTGGAGGGCAAAGCCAAATTGGCTCGAAGAAGCTGGGCGTCATCAATAGAGCACGGCAATACTTCAAGCCGGCCCACATTCTAGCGCTCTACAAAGCGCAGGTCCGGCCACACATGGAGTATTGCTGTCATCTCTGGTCTGGCGCACCCCAGTATCTGCTCGATCCATTTGACCGCCTGCAACGTAGAGTAGCTCGAATTGTCGGGGACTCAGTGCTCTGTGAACGTCTGGATCTCTTGGCGTTGCGTAGAGACATCGCATCATTGTGTGTATTCTACCGCATTTATCACGGGGAGTGTTCCGAAGAGCAGTTTAACCTGATTCCTGCCGCCGAATTCCACCTTCACACGACACGCCACAAGTTAGGATTTCATCCCTACCATCTGGATGTGTGGCGGTCCTCCAAAGTGCGGTTTTCAAGGAGCTTTCTCCCTCGTACTACAAAACTATGGAGTGAGCTTCCTTGTGCGGTGTTTCAAGGACGATACGACATGGGTACCTTCAAGAAAAGCGCGTACACCTTCCTTTAAGGCCGGCAACGCTCTTGTGATTCCTCTGGTATTGCAAGAGAATGTGGGCGGCGGTGATCACTGAACACCAGGTGACCCGTACGCTCGTTTGTCCTCCTATTCAATAAAAAAAAAAAATCGTATCCGAGGTTCTCGAGGGTGCTGAGAACGATTTTGTGATCATTTTTCAAATCCAAGAGGGCCGCCATGCAAGATTATGATCACAAAAATATGGGCATCGTACCCGAGGTTCTTGAGAGTGCAGAGAACGATTTTGTGATCATTATTCATATCCTAGATGGCCGCCGCTCAAAAGTATGATAACTACATTATGGGTATCGTATCCGAGGTTCTCGAGGGTGCAGAGAACGATTTTGAGAGCATTTTTCAAATCGAAGATAGCCGCCGCTTAAAAGTATGATAACTACATTATGGGTATCGTATCCGAGGTTCTTGAGAGTGCAGAGATCGATTTTGTGATCATTATTCAAATCCAAGATGGCCGCCACTCAAAAGTATGATAACTTCATTATGGGTATCGTATCCGAGGTTCTCAAGGGTGCTGAGAATGATTTTGTGATCATTTTCTAATCCAAGATGGCCGCCGCACAAAATTATGTTTAAAGCAATATGGATATCGTGTCTGAGGTTCTCGAGGGTGCAGAAAACAATTTTGGGATCATTTTTAAATCCGAGATGGCCGCCGCTCAAAAGTATGATAACTAGATTATGGGTATCGTATCCTAGGTCCTCGAGGGTGCTGAGAACGATTTAGTAATCATTTTTCTAATCCAAGATGGCCGCCGCACAAAATTATGATTTTATCAATATGGATATCGTACCCGAGGTTCTCGAGGGTGCAGAGAACGATTTGGTGATTATTTTTTAAATCCATGATGGCCGCCGCACAAAATTTTGATTTTAGCAATATGGATATCGTGTCCGAGGTTCTCGAGGGTGCCGAGAACAATTCTATGATCATTTTTGAAATCCAAGAGGGCTGCCGCAAAAAATTATGTTTTCAGCAATATGTATATCGTGTCCGAGGTTCTCGAGTGTGCAGAAAACAATTTTGGGATCATTTTTAAATCCGAGATAGCCGCCGCTCAAAATTATGATAACTACATTATGGGTATCGTATCCGAGGTTCTCGAGGGTGCTGAGAACGATTTTGTGATCATTTTTCTAATCCGAGATGGCCGCCGCACAAAATTATGTTTTCAGCAATATGGATATCGTGTCCGAGGTTCTCGAGGGTGCAGAAATCTATTTTGGGATCATTTTTAAATCCTAGATGGCTGCCGCTCAAAAGTATAATGACTAGATTATGGGTATCGTGTCCGAGGTTCTCGAGGGTGCAGAAATCTATTTTGGGATCATTTTTAAATCCTAGATGGCTGCCGCTCAAAAGTATGATAATTAGATTATGGGTATCGTATCCTAGGTTCTCGAGGGTGCAGAGAACGATTTTGTGATCAGTTTTCAAATCCAAGATGGCCGCCGCTCAAAAGTATGATAACTACATTATGGGTATCGTATCCGAGGTTTTCGAGGATGCAGACAACGATTTGGTGATCATTTTTCAAATCCAAGATGGCCGCCACACAAAATTATGATTTTAGCAATATGGATATCGTGTCCAAGGTTCTCGAGGGTGCAGAAAACAATTTTGGGATCATTTTTAAATCCGAGATGGCCGCCGCTCAAAATTATGATAACTACATTATGGGTATCGTGTCCGAGGATCTCGAGGGTGCAGAGAACGATTTTGTGATCATTTTTCAAATCGAAGATAGCCGCCGCTTAAAAGTATGATAAATACATTATGGGTATCGTATCCGAGGTTGTCGAGGGTGCTGAGAACGATTTTGTGATCATACTTGAAATCCAAGATGGCCGTCGTTCAAAAGTATGATAACTAGATTATGGGCATCGTATCCTAGGTTCTCGAGGGTGCTGAGAACGATTTTGTAATCATTTTTCTAATCCAAGATGGCCGCCGCACAAAATTATGATTTCAGCAATATGGATAACAATTCTGTGATCATTTTTGAAATCCAAGAGGGCTGCCGCAAACAATTATGTTTTCCGCAATATGGATATCGTGTCCGAGGTTCTCGAGGGTGCAGAAAACAATTTTGGGATCATCTTTAAATCCGAGATGGCCGCCGCTCAAAAGTATGATAACTAGATTATGGGTATCGTATCCGAGTTTCTCGAGGGTGCTGAGAACGATTTTGTGATCATTTTTCAAATCCAAGATGGCCGCCGTGCAAGATTATGATCACAAAAATATGGGTATCGTATCCGAGGTTCTCGAGAGTGCACATAACGATTTTGTGATCATTTTTGAAATCCAAGATGGCCGCCGCTCAAAATTATTATAACTACATTATGGGTATCGTATCCGAGGTTCTCGAGGGTGCTGAGAACGATTTTGTGATCATTTTTCTAATCCAAGATGGCCGCAGCACAAAATTATGTTTTCAGCAATATGGATATCGTGTCCGAGGTTCTCGAGGGTGCAGAAAACAATTTTGGGATCATTTTTAAATCCGAGATGGCCGCCGCTCAAAAGTATGATAACTAAATTATGGGTTTCGTATCCTAGATTCTCGAAGGTGCTGAGAACGATTTTGTAAACATTTTTCTAATCCAAGATGGCCGCCGCACAAAATTATGATTTCAGCAATATGGATATCGTACCCCAGGTTCTTGAGGGTGCAGAGAACAATTCTGTGATCATTTTTGAAATCCAAGAGGGCTGCCGAAAACAATTATGTTTTCAGCAATACGGATATCGTGTCTGAGGTTCTCGAGGGTGCAGAAAAAACTTTTTTGGGATCATTTTTAAATCCGAGATGGCCGCCGCTCAAAAGTATGATAACTAGATTATGGGTGTCGTATCCGAGTTTTTCGAGGGTGCTGAGAACGATTTTGTGATCATTTTTCAAATTCAAGATGGCCGCCGTGCAAGATTATGATCACAAAAATATGGGTATCGTATCCGAGGTTCTCTAGAAAGCACAAAACGTTTTTTTGATCATTTTTGAAATCCAAGATGGCCGCCGCTCAAAATTATGATAACTAAATTATGGGTATCGTATCCGAGGTTCTCGAGGGTGCTGAGAACGATTTTGTGATCAATTTTCTTATCCAAGATGGCCGCCGCACAAAATTATGTTTTCAGCAATATGGATATCGTTTCCGAGGCTCTCGAAGGTGCAGAAAACAATTTTGGGATCATTTTTAAATCAAGGATGGCCGCCGCACAAAATTATGTTTTCAGTAATATGGATATCGTGTCCGAGGTTCTCGAGGGTGCAAAAAACAATTTTGTGATCATTTTTCTAATCCAAGATGGCCGCCGCACAAAATTATGTTTTCAGCAATATGGATATCGTGTCCGAGGTTTTCGAGGGAGCAGAAAACAATTTTGGGATCATTTTTCAAATCCAAGATGGCCGCCGCTCAAAATTATGATTCTAGAAATATGGATATCGTGTCCGAGGTTCTCGAGGGTGCAGAGAACAATTCTGCGATCATTTTAGAAATTCAAGAGGGCCGCCGCAAACCATTATGTTTTCAGCAATATGGATATCGTGTCCGAGGTTCTCGAGGGTGCAGAAAACAATTTTGGGATCATTTTTAAATCCGAGATGGCCGCCCCTCAAAAGTATGATAACTAGATTATGGGTATCGTATCCGAGGTTTTCGAGGATGCAGAGAACGATTTGGTGATCATTTTTCAAATCTAAGATGGCCGCCGCACAAAATTTTGATTTTAAAAATATGTATATCGTGTCCGAGGTTCTCGAGGGTGCAGAAAACAATTTTTGGGCTCATTTTTAAGTCCGAGATGGCCGCCGTGCTAGATTATGATCACAAAAATATGGGTATCGTATCCGAGGTTCTCGAGAGTGCACAGAACGATTTTGTGATCATTTTTGAAATCCAAGATGGCCGCCGCTCAAATTTATGATAACTACATGCAGAGATCGATTTTTAGATCCGATTGCCAATTCCGTGGCCATCTGGAGGGCAAAGCCAAATTGGCTTCGAAGAAGCTGGGCGTCATCAATAGAGCACGGCAATACTTCAAGCCGGCCCACATTCTAGCGCTCTACAAAGCGCAGGTCCGGCCACACATGGAGTATTGCTGTCATCTCTGGTCTGGCGCACCCCAGTATCTGCTCGATCCATTTGACCGCGTGCAACGTAGAGTAGCTCGAATTGTCGGGGACTCAGTGCTCTGTGAACGTCTGGATCTCTTGGCGTTGCGTAGAGACATCGCATCATTGTGTGTCTTCTACCGCATTTATCACGGGGAGTGTTCCGAAGAGCAGTTTATTCTGATTCCTGCCGCCGAATTCCACCTTCACACGACACGCCACAAGTAAGGATTTCATCCCTACCATCTGGATGTGTGGCCGTCCTCCAAAGTACGGTTTTCAAGGAGCTTTCTCCCTCGTTCTACAAAGCTATGGAGTGAGCTTCCTTGTGCGGTGTTTCCGGGACGATACGACATGGGTACCTTCAAGAAAAGCGCGTACACCTTCCTTAAAGGCCGGCAACGCTCTTGTGATACCTCTGGTGTTGCAAGAGAATGTGGGCGGCGGTGATCACTGAACACCAGGTGACCCGAACGCTCGTTTGTCCTCCTATTCAATAAAAAAAAAAAATCGTATCCGAGGTTCTCGAGGGTGCTGAGAACGATTTTGTGATCATTTTTCAAATCCAAGAGGGCCGCCATGCAAGATTATGATCACAAAAATATGGGTATCGTACCCGAGGTTCTTGAGAGTGCAGAGAACGATTTTGTGATCATTATTCAAATCCTAGATGGCCGCCGCTCAAAAGTATGATAACTACATTATGGGTATCGTATCCGAGGTTCTCGAGGGTGCAGAGAACGATTTTGAGATAATTTTTCAAATCGAAGATAGCCGCCGCTTAAAAGTATGATAACTTCATTATGGGTATCGTATCCGAGGTTCTCGAGGGTGCTGAGAATGATTTTGTGATCATTTTTCAAATCCAAGATGGCCGCCGCTCAAAAGTATGATAACTACATTATGGGTATCGTATCCAAGGTTCTCGAGGGTGCTGAGAACGATTTTGTGATCATTTTTCTAATCCGAGATGGCCGCCGCACAAAATTATGTTTTCAGCAATATGGATATCGTGTCCGAGGTTCTCGAGGGTGCAGAAATCTATTTTGGGATCATTTTTAAATCCTAGATGGCTGCCGCTCAAAAGTGTAATGACTAGATTATGGGTATCGTATTTTAGGTTCTCGAGGGTGCTGAGAACGATTTTGTGATCAGTTTTCAAATCCAAGATGGCCGCCGCTCAAAAGTATGATAACTACATTATGGGTATCGTATCCGAGGTTTTCGAGGGTGCAGAGAACGATTTGGTGATCATTTTTCAAATCCAAGATGGCCGCCACACAAAATTATGATTTTAGCAATATGGATATCGTGTCCAAGGTTCTCGAGGGTGCAGAAAACAATTTTGGGATCATTTTTAAATCCGAGATAGCCGCCGCTCAAAATTATGATAACTACATTATGGGTATCGTGTCCGAGGTTCTCGAGGGTGCAGAGAACGATTTTGTGATCATTTTTCAAATCGAAGATAGCCGCCGCTTAAAAGTATGATAAATACATTATGGGTATCGTATCCGAGGTTGTCGAGGGTGCTGAGAACGATTTTGTGATCATACTTGAAATCCAAGATGGCCGTCGTTCAAAAGTATGATAACTAGATTATGGGTATCGTATCCTAGGTTCTCGAGGGTGCTGAGAACGATTTTGTAATCATTTTTCTAATCCAAGATGGCCGCCGCACAAAATTATGATTTTAGCAATATGGATAACAATTCTGTGATCATTTTTGAAATCCAAGAGGGCTGCCGCAAACAATTATGTTTTCCGCAATATGGATATCGTGTCCGAGGTTCTCGAGGGTGCAGAAAACAATTTTGGGATCATCTTTAAATCCGAGATGGCCGCCGCTCAAAAGTATGATAACTAGATTATGGGTATCGTATCCGAGTTTCTCGAGGGTGCTAAGAACGATTTTGTGATCATTTTTCAAATCCATGATGGCCGCCGTGCAAGATTATGATCACAAAAATATGGGTATCGTATCCGAGGTTCTCTAGAAAGCACATAACGTTTTTTTGATCATTTTTGAAATCCAAGATGGCCGCCGCTCAAAATTATGATAACTAAATTATGGGTATCGTATCCGAGGTTCTCGAGGGTGCTGAGAACGATTTTGTGATCATTTTTCTTATCCAAGATGGCCGCCGCACAAAATTATGTTTTCAGCAATATGGATATCGTGTCCGAGGCTCTCGAAGGTGCAGAAAACAATTTTGGGATCATTTTTAAATCAAGGATGGCCGCCGCACAAAATTATGTTTTCAGTAATATGGATATCGTGTCCGAGGTACTCGAGGGTGCAAAAAACAATTTTGTGATCATTTTTCTAATCCAAGATGGCCGCCGCACAAAATTATGTTTTCAGCAATATGGATATCGTGTCCGAGGTTTTCGAGGGAGCAGAAAACAATTTTGGGATCATTTTTCAAATCCAAGATGGCCGCCGCTCAAAATTATGATTCTAGAAATATGGATATCGTGTCCGAGGTTCTCGAGGGTGCAGAGAACAATTCTGCGATCATTTTAGAAATCCAAGAGGGCTGCCGCAAACCATTATGTTTTCAGTAAAATGGATATCGTGTCTGAGGTTCTCGAGGGTGCAGAAAACAATTTTGGGATCATTTTTAAATCCGAGATGGCCGCCGCTCAAAAGTATGATAACTAGATTATGGGTATCGTATCCGAGGTTTTCGAGGATGCAGAGAACGATTTGGTGATCATTTTTCAAATCTAAGATGGCCGCCGCACAAAATTTTGATTTTAAAAATATGTATATCGTGTCCGAGGTTCTCGAGGGTGCAGAAAACAATTTTTGGGCTCATTTTTAAATCCGAGATGGCCGCCATGCTAGATTATGATCACAAAAATATGGGTATCGTATCCGAGGTTCTCGAGAGTGCGAAGAACGATTTTGTGATCATTTTTGAAATCCAAGATGGCCGCCGCTCAAAATTATGATAACTACATTATGGGTATCGTATCCGAGGTTCTCGAGGGTGCAGAGATCGATTTTGAGATCCGATTGCCAATTCCGTGGCCATCTGGAGGGCAAAGCCAAATTGGCTCGAAGAAGCTGGGCGTCATCAATAGAGCACGGCAATACTTCAAGCCGGCCCACATTCTAGCGCTCTACAAAGCGCAGGTCCGGCCACACATGGAGTATTGCTGTCATCTCTGGTCTGGCGCACCCCAGTATCTGCTCGATCCATTTGACCGCCTGCAACGTAGAGTAGCTCGAATTGTCGGGGACTCAGTGCTCTGTGAACGTCTGGATCTCTTGGCGTTGCGTAGAGACATCGCATCATTGTGTGTATTCTACCGCATTTATCACGGGGAGTGTTCCGAAGAGCAGTTTAACCTGATTCCTGCCGCCGAATTCCACCTTCACACGACACGCCACAAGTTAGGATTTCATCCCTACCATCTGGATGTGTGGCGGTCCTCCAAAGTGCGGTTTTCAAGGAGCTTTCTCCCTCGTACTACAAAACTATGGAGTGAGCTTCCTTGTGCGGTGTTTCAAGGACGATACGACATGGGTACCTTCAAGAAAAGCGCGTACACCTTCCTTTAAGGCCGGCAACGCTCTTGTGATTCCTCTGGTATTGCAAGAGAATGTGGGCGGCGGTGATCACTGAACACCAGGTGACCCGTACGCTCGTTTGTCCTCCTATTCAATAAAAAAAAAAAATCGTATCCGAGGTTCTCGAGGGTGCTGAGAACGATTTTGTGATCATTTTTCAAATCCAAGAGGGCCGCCATGCAAGATTATGATCACAAAAATATGGGCATCGTACCCGAGGTTCTTGAGAGTGCAGAGAACGATTTTGTGATCATTATTCATATCCTAGATGGCCGCCGCTCAAAAGTATGATAACTACATTATGGGTATCGTATCCGAGGTTCTCGAGGGTGCAGAGAACGATTTTGAGAGCATTTTTCAAATCGAAGATAGCCGCCGCTTAAAAGTATGATAACTACATTATGGTTATCGTATCCGAGGTTCTTGAGAGTGCAGAGATCGATTTTGTGATCATTATTCAAATCCAAGATGGCCGCCACTCAAAAGTATGATAACTTCATTATGGGTATCGTATCCGAGGTTCTCAAGGGTGCTGAGAATGATTTTGTGATCATTTTCTAATCCAAGATGGCCGCCGCACAAAATTATGTTTAAAGCAATATGGATATCGTGTCTGAGGTTCTCGATGGTGCAGAAAACAATTTTGGGATCATTTTTAAATCCGAGATGGCCGCCGCTCAAAAGTATGATAACTAGATTATGGGTATCGTATCCTAGGTCCTCGAGGGTGCTGAGAACGATTTAGTAATCATTTTTCTAATCCAAGATGGCCGCCGCACAAAATTATGATTTTATCAATATGGATATCGTACCCGAGGTTCTCGAGGGTGCAGAGAACGATTTGGTGATTATTTTTTAAATCCATGATGGCCGCCGCACAAAATTTTGATTTTAGCAATATGGATATCGTGTCCGAGGTTCTCGAGGGTGCCGAGAACAATTCTATGATCATTTTTGAAATCCAAGAGGGCTGCCGCAAAAAATTATGTTTTCAGCAATATGTATATCGTGTCCGAGGTTCTCGAGTGTGCAGAAAACAATTTTGGGATCATTTTTAAATCCGAGATAGCCGCCGCTCAAAATTATGATAACTACATTATGGGTATCGTATCCGAGGTTCTCGAGGGTGCTGAGAACGATTTTGTGATCATTTTTCTAATCCGAGATGGCCGCCGCACAAAATTATGTTTTCAGCAATATGGATATCGTGTCCGAGGTTCTCGAGGGTGCAGAAATCTATTTTGGGATCATTTTTAAATCCTAGATGGCTGCCGCTCAAAAGTATAATGACTTGATTATGGGTATCGTGTCCGAGGTTCTCGAGGGTGCAGAAATCTATTTTGGGATCATTTTTAAATCCTAGATGGCTGCCGCTCAAAAGTATGATAATTAGATTATGGGTATCGTATCCTAGGTTCTCGAGGGTGCAGAGAACGATTTTGTGATCAGTTTTCAAATCCAAGATGGCCGCCGCTCAAAAGTATGATAACTACATTATGGGTATCGTATCCGAGGTTTTCGAGGATGCAGACAACGATTTGGTGATCATTTTTCAAATCCAAGATGGCCGCCACACAAAATTATGATTTTAGCAATATGGATATCGTGTCCAAGGTTCTCGAGGGTGCAGAAAACAATTTTGGGATCATTTTTAAATCCGAGATGGCCGCCGCTCAAAATTATGATAACTACATTATGGGTATCGTGTCCGAGGATCTCGAGGGTGCAGAGAACGATTTTGTGATCATTTTTCAAATCGAAGATAGCCGCCGCTTAAAAGTATGATAAATACATTATGGGTATCGTATCCGAGGTTGTCGAGGGTGCTGAGAACGATTTTGTGATCATACTTGAAATCCAAGATGGCCGTCGTTCAAAAGTATGATAACTAGATTATGGGCATCGTATCCTAGGTTCTCGAGGGTGCTGAGAACGATTTTGTAATCATTTTTCTAATCCAAGATGGCCACCGCACAAAATTATGATTTCAGCAATATGGATAACAATTCTGTGATCATTTTTGAAATCCAAGAGGGCTGCCGCAAACAATTATGTTTTCCGCAATATGGATATCGTGTCCGAGGTTCTCGAGGGTGCAGAAAACAATTTTGGGATCATCTTTAAATCCGAGATGGCCGCCGCTCAAAAGTATGATAACTAGATTATGGGTATCGTATCCGAGTTTCTCGAGGGTGCTGAGAACGATTTTGTGATCATTTTTCAAATCCAAGATGGCCGCCGTGCAAGATTATGATCACAAAAATATGGGTATCGTATCCGAGGTTCTCGAGAGTGCACATAACGATTTTGTGATCATTTTTGAAATCCAAGATGGCCGCCGCTCAAAATTATTATAACTACATTATGGGTATCGTATCCGAGGTTCTCGAGGGTGCTGAGAACGATTTTGTGATCATTTTTCTTATCCAAGATGGCGGCCGCACAAAATTATGTTTTCAGCAATATGGATATCGTGTCCGAGGCTCTCGAAGGTGCAGAAAACAATTTTGGGATCATTTTTAAATCAAGGATGGCCGCCGCACAAAATTATGTTTTCAGTAATATGGATATCGTGTCCGAGGTACTCGAGGGTGCAAAAAACAATTTTGTGATCATTTTTCTAATCCAAGATGGCCGCCGCACAAAATTATGTTTTCAGCAATATGGATATCGTGTCCGAGGTTTTCGAGGGAGCAGAAAACAATTTTGGGATCATTTTTCAAATCCAAGATGGCCGCCGCTCAAAATTATGATTCTAGAAATATGGATATCGTGTCCGAGGTTCTCGAGGGTGCAGAGAACAATTCTGCGATCATTTTAGAAATCCAAGAGGGCTGCCGCAAACCATTATGTTTTCAGTAAAATGGATATCGTGTCTGAGGTTCTCGAGGGTGCAGAAAACAATTTTGGGATCATTTTTAAATCCGAGATGGCCGCCGCTCAAAAGTATGATAACTAGATTATGGGTATCGTATCCGAGGTTTTCCAGGATGCAGAGAACGATTTGGTGATCATTTTTCAAATCTAAGATGGCCGCCGCACAAAATTTTGATTTTAAAAATATGTATATCGTGTCCGAGGTTCTCGAGGGTGCAGAAATCTATTTTGGGATCATTTTTAAATCCTAGATGGCTGCCGCTCAAAAGTATGATAATTAGATTATGGGTATCGTATCCTAGGTTCTCGAGGATGCAGACAACGATTTGGTGATCATTTTTCAAATCCAAGATGGCCGTCACACAAAATTATGATTTTAGCAATATGGATATCGTGTCCAAGGTTCTTGAGGGTGCAGAAAACAATTTTGGGATCATTTTTAAATCCGAGATGGCCGCCGCTCAAAATTATGATAACTACATTATGGGTATCGTGTCCGAGGATCTCGAGGGTGCAGAGAACGATTTTGTGATCATTTTTCAAATCGAAGATAGCCGCCGCTTAAAAGTATGATAAATACATTATGGGTATCGTATCCGAGGTTGTCGAGGGTGCTGAGAACGATTTTGTGATCATACTTGAAATCCAAGATGGCCGTCGTTCAAAAGTATGATAACTTGATTATGGGCATCATATCCTAGGTTCTCGAGGGTGCTGAGAACGATTTTGTAATCATTTTTCTAATCCAAGATGGCCGCCGCACAAAATTATGATTTCAGCAATATGGATAACAATTCTGTGATCATTTTTGAAATCCAAGAGGGCAGCCGCAAACAATTATTTTTTCCGCAATATGGATATCGTGTCCGAGGTTCTCGAGGGTGCAGAAAACAATTTTGGGATAATCTTTAAATCCGAGATGGCCGCCGCTCAAAAGTATGATAACTAGATTATGGGTATCGTATCCGAGTTTCTCGAGGGTGCTGAGAACGATTTTGTGATCATTTTTCAAATCCAAGATGGCCGCCGTGCAAGATTATGATCACAAAAATATGGGTATCGTATCCGAGGTTCTCGAGAGTGCACATAACGATTTTGTGATCATTTTTGAAATCCAAGATGGCCGCCGCTCAAAATTATTATAACTACATTATGGGTATCGTATCCGAGGTTCTCGAGGGTGCTGAGAACGATTTTGTGATCATTTTTCTAATCCAAGATGGCCGCAGCACAAAATTATGTTTTCAGCAATATGGATATCGTGTCCGAGGTTCTCGAGGGTGCAGAAAACAATTTTGGGATCATTTTTAAATCCGAGATGGCCGCCGCTCAAAAGTATGATAACTAAATTATGGGTTTCGTATCCTAGATTCTCGAAGGTGCTGAGAACGATTTTGTAATCATTTTTCTAATCCAAGATGGCCACCGCACAAAATTATGATTTCAGCAATATGGATAACAATTCTGTGATCATTTTTGAAATCCAAGAGGGCTGCCGCAAACAATTATGTTTTCCGCAATATGGATATCGTGTCCGAGGTTCTCGAGGGTGCAGAAAACAATTTTGGGATCATTTTTAAATCCGAGATGGCCGCCGCTCAAAAGTATGATAACTAGATTATGGGTATCGTATCCGAGTTTCTCGAGGGTGCTGAGAACGATTTTGTGATCATTTTTCAAATCCAAGATGGCCGCCGTGCAAGATTATGATCACAAAAATATGGGTATCGTATCCGAGGTTCTCGAGAGTGCACATAACGATTTTGTGATCATTTTTGAAATCCAAGATGGCCGCCGCTCAAAATTATTATAACTACATTATGGGTATCGTATCCGAGGTTCTCGAGGGTGCTGAGAACGATTTTGTGATCATTTTTCTAATCCAAGATGGCCGCAGCACAAAATTATGTTTTCAGCAATATGGATATCGTGTCCGAGGTTCTCGAGGGTGCAGAAAACAATTTTGGGATCATTTTTAAATCCGAGATGGCCGCCGCTCAAAAGTATGATAACTAAATTATGGGTTTCGTATCCTAGATTCTCGAAGGTGCTGAGAACGATTTTGTAATCATTTTTCTAATCCAAGATGGCCGCCGCACAAAATTATGATTTCAGCAATATGGATATCGTACCCCAGGTTCTTGAGGGTGCAGAGAACAATTCTGTGATCATTTTTGAAATCCAAGAGGGCTGCCGAAAACAATTATGTTTTCAGCAATACGGATATCGTGTCTGAGGTTCTCGAGGGTGCAGAAAAAACTTTTTTGGGATAATTTTTAAATCCGAGATGGCCGCCGCTCAAAAGTATGATAACTAGATTATGGGTGTCGTATCCGAGTTTTTCGAGGGTGCTGAGAACGATTTTGTGATCATTTTTCAAATTCAAGATGGCCGCCGTGCAAGATTATGATCACAAAAATATGGGTATCGTATCCGAGGTTCTCTAGAAAGCACATAACGTTTTTTTGATCATTTTTGAAATCCAAGATGGCCGCCGCTCAAAATTATGATAACTAAATTATGGGTATCGTATCCGAGGTTCTCGAGGGTGCTGAGAACGATTTTGTGATCAATTTTCTTATCCAAGATGGCCGCCGCACAAAATTATGTTTTCAGCAATATGGATATCGTTTCCGAGGCTCTCGAAGGTGCAGAAAACAATTTTGGGATCATTTTTAAATCAAGGATGGCCGCCGCACAAAATTATGTTTTCAGTAATATGGATATCGTGTCCGAGGTTCTCGAGGGTGCAAAAAACAATTTTGTGATCATTTTTCTAATCCAAGATGGCCGCCGCACAAAATTATGTTTTCAGCAATATGGATATCGTGTCCGAGGTTTTCGAGGGAGCAGAAAACAATTTTGGGATCATTTTTCAAATCCAAGATGGCCGCCGCTCAAAATTATGATTCTAGAAATATGGATATCGTGTCCGAGGTTCTCGAGGGTGCAGAGAACAATTCTGCGATCATTTAAGAAATCCAAGAGGGCTGCCGCAAACCATTATGTTTTCAGCAAAATGGATATCGTGTCCGAGGTTCTCGAGGGTGCAGAAAACAATTTTGGGATCATCTTTAAATCCGAGATGGCCGCCGCTCAAAAGTATGATAACTAGATTATCGGTATCGTATCCGAGTTTCTCGAGGGTGCTAAGAACGATTTTGTGATCATTTTTCAAATCCAAGATGGCCGCCGTGCAAGATTATGATCACAAAAATATGGGTATCGTATCCGAGGTTCTCTAGAAAGCACATAACGTTTTTTTGATCATTTTTGAAATCCAAGATGGCCGCCGCTCAAAATTATGATAACTAAATTATGGGTATCGTATCCGAGGTTCTCGAGGGTGCTGAGAACGATTTTGTAATCATTTTTCTTATCCAAGATGGCCGCCGCACAAAATTATGTTTTCAGCAATATGGATATCGTGTCCGAGGCTCTCGAAGGTGCAGAAAACAATTTTGGGGTCATTTTTAAATCAAGGATGGCCGCCGCACAAAATTATGTTTTCAGTAATATGGATATCGTGTCCGAGGTACTCGAGGGTGCAAAAAACAATTTTGTGATCATTTTTCTAATCCAAGATGGCCGCCGCACAAAATTATGTTTTCAGCAATATGGATATCGTGTCCGAGGTTTTCGAGGGAGCAGAAAACAATTTTGGGATCATTTTTCAAATCCAAGATGGCCGCCGCTCAAAATTATGATTCTAGAAATATGGATATCGTGTCCGAGGTTCTCGAGGGTGCAGAGAACAATTCTGCGATCATTTTAGAAATCCAAGAGGGCTGCCGCAAACCATTATGTTTTCAGTAAAATGGATATCGTGTCTGAGGTTCTCGAGGGTGCAGAAAACAATTTTGGGATCATTTTTAAATCCGAGATGGCCGCCGCTCAAAAGTATGATAACTAGATTATGGGTATCGTATCCGAGGTTTTCCAGGATGCAGAGAACGATTTGGTGATCATTTTTCAAATCTAAGATGGCCGCCGCACAAAATTTTGATTTTAAAAATATGTATATCGTGTCCGAGGTTCTCGAGGGTGCAGAAATCTATTTTGGGATCATTTTTAAATCCTAGATGGCTGCCGCTCAAAAGTATGATAATTAGATTATGGGTATCGTATCCTAGGTTCTCGAGGGTGCAGAGAACGATTTTGTGATCAGTTTTCAAATCCAAGATGGCCGCCGCTCAAAAGTATGATAACTACATTATGGGTATCGTATCCGAGGTTTTCGAGGATGCAGACAACGATTTGGTGATCATTTTTCAAATCCAAGATGGCCGTCACACAAAATTATGATTTTAGCAATATGGATATCGTGTCCAAGGTTCTCGAGGGTGCAGAAAACAATTTTGGGATCATTTTTAAATCCGAGATGGCCGCCGCTCAAAATTATGATAACTACATTATGGGTATCGTGTCCGAGGATCTCGAGGGTGCAGAGAACGATTTTGTGATCATTTTTCAAATCGAAGATAGCCGCCGCTTAAAAGTATGATAAATACATTATGGGTATCGTATCCGAGGTTTTTGAGGGTGCTGAGAACGATTTTGTGATCATACTTGAAATCCAAGATGGCCGTCGTTCAAAAGTATGATAACTAGATTATGGGCATCGTATCCTAGGTTCTCGAGGGTGCTGAGAACGATTTTGTAATCATTTTTCTAATCCAAGATGGCCGCCGCACAAAATTATGATTTCAGCAATATGGATAACAATTCTGTGATCATTTTTGAAATCCAAGAGGGCTGCCGCAAACAATTATGTTTTCCGCAATATGGATATCGTGTCCGAGGTTCTCGAGGGTGCAGAAAACAATTTTGGGATCATCTTTAAATCCGTGATGGCCGCCGCTCAAAAGTATGATAACTAGATTATGGGTATCGTATCCGAGTTTCTCGAGGGTGCTGAGAACGATTTTGTGATCATTTTTCAAATCCAAGATGGCCGCCGTGCAAGATTATGATCACAAAAATATGGGTATCGTATCCGAGGTTCTCGAGAGTGCACATAACGATTTTGTGATCATTTTTGAAATCCAAGATGGCCGCCGCTCAAAATTATTATAACTACATTATGGGTATCGTATCCGAGGTTCTCGAGGGTGCTGAGAACGATTTTGTGATCATTTTTCTAATCCAAGATGGCCGCAGCACAAAATTATGTTTTCAGCAATATGGATATCGTGTCCGAGGTTCTCGAGGGTGCAGAAAACAATTTTGGGATCATTTTTAAATCCGAGATGGCCGCCGCTCAAAAGTATGATATCTAAATTATGGGTTTCGTATCCTAGATTCTCGAAGGTGCTGAGAACGATTTTGTAATCATTTTTCTAATCCAAGATGGCCACCGCACAAAATTATGATTTCAGCAATATGGATAACAATTCTGTGATCATTTTTGAAATCCAAGAGGGCTGCCGCAAACAATTATGTTTTCCGCAATATGGATATCGTGTCCGAGGTTCTCGAGGGTGCAGAAAACAATTTTGGGATCATTTTTAAATCCGAGATGGCCGCCGCTCAAAAGTATGATAACTAGATTATGGGTATCGTATCCGAGTTTCTCGAGGGTGCTGAGAACGATTTTGTGATCATTTTTCAAATCCAAGATGGCCGCCGTGCAAGATTATGATCACAAAAATATGGGTATCGTATCCGAGGTTCTCGAGAGTGCACATAACGATTTTGTGATCATTTTTGAAATCCAAGATGGCCGCCGCTCAAAATTATTATAACTACATTATGGGTATCGTATCCGAGGTTCTCGAGGGTGCTGAGAACGATTTTGTGATCATTTTTCTAATCCAAGATGGCCGCAGCACAAAATTATGTTTTCAGCAATATGGATATCGTGTCCGAGGTTCTCGAGGGTGCAGAAAACAATTTTGGGATCATTTTTAAATCCGAGATGGCCGCCGCTCAAAAGTATGATAACTAAATTATGGGTTTCGTATCCTAGATTCTCGAAGGTGCTGAGAACGATTTTGTAATCATTTTTCTAATCCAAGATGGCCGCCGCACAAAATTATGATTTCAGCAATATGGATATCGTACCCCAGGTTCTTGAGGGTGCAGAGAACAATTCTGTGATTATTTTTGAAATCCAAGAGGGCTGCCGAAAACAATTATGTTTTCAGCAATACGGATATCGTGTCTGAGGTTCTCGAGGGTGCAGAAAAATTTTTTTTGGGATAATTTTTAAATCCAAGTTGGCCGCCGCTCAAAAGTATGATAACTAGATTATGGGTGTCGTATCCGAGTTTTTCGAGGGTGCTGAGAACGATTTTGTGATCATTTTTCAAATTCAAGATGGCCGCCGTGCAAGATTATGATCACAAAAATATGGGTATCGTATCCGAGGTTCTCTAGAAAGCACATAACGTTTTTTTGATCATTTTTGAAATCCAAGATGGCCGCCGCTCAAAATTATGATAACTAAATTATGGGTATCGTATCCGAGGTTCTCGAGGGTGCTGAGAACGATTTTGTGATCAATTTTCTTATCCAAGATGGCCGCCGCACAAAATTATGTTTTCAGCAATATGGATATCGTTTCCGAGGCTCTCGAAGTTGCAGAAAACAATTTTGGGATCATTTTTAAATCAAGGATGGCCGCCGCACAAAATTATGTTTTCAGTAATATGGATATCGTGTCCGAGGTTTTCGAGGGAGCAGAAAACAATTTTGGGATCATTTTTCAAATCCAAGATGGCCGCCGCTCAAAATTATGATTCTAGAAATATGGATATCGTGTCCGAGGTTCTCGAGGGTGCAGAGAACAATTCTGCGATCATTTTAGAAATCCAAGAGGGCTGCCGCAAACCATTATGTTTTCAGCAAAATGGATATCGTGTCCGAGGTTCTCGAGGGTGCAGAAAACAATTTTGGGATCATTTTTAAATCCGAGATGGCCGCCGCTCAAAAGTATGATAACTAGATTATGGGTATCGTATCCGAGGTTTTCGAGGATGCAGAGAACGATTTGGTGATCATTTTTCAAATCTAAGATGGCCGCCGCACAAAATTTTGATTTTAAAAATATGTATATCGTGTCCGAGGTTCTCGAGGGTGCAGAAAACAATTTTTGGGCTCATTTTTAAATCCGAGATGGCCGCCATGCTAGATTATGATCACAAAAATATGGGTATCGTATCCGAGGTTCTCGAGATTGCGAAGAACGATTTTGTGATCATTTTTGAAATCCAAGATGGCCGCCGCTCAAAATTATGATAACTACATTATGGGTATCGTATCCGAGGTTCTCGAGGGTGCAGAGATCGATTTTGAGATCCGATTGCCAATTCCGTGGCCATCTGGAGGGCAAAGCCAAATTGGCTCGAAGAAGCTGGGCGTCATCAATAGAGCACGGCAATACTTCAAGCCGGCCCACATTCTAGCGCTCTACAAAGCGCAGGTCCGGCCACACATGGAGTATTGCTGTCATCTCTGGTCTGGCGCACCCCAGTATCTGCTCGATCCATTTGACCGCCTGCAACGTAGAGTAGCTCGAATTGTCGGGGACTCAGTGCTCTGTGAACGTCTGGATCTCTTGGCGTTGCGTAGAGACATCGCATCATTGTGTGTCTTCTACCGCATTTATCACGGGGAGTGTTCCGAAGAGCAGTTTAACCTGATTCCTGCCGCCGAATTCCACCTTCACACGACACGCCACAAGTTAGGATTTCATCCCTACCATCTGGATGTGTGGCGGTCCTCCAAAGTGCGGTTTTCAAGGAGCTTTCTCCCTCGTACTACAAAACTATGGAGTGAGCTTCCTTGTGCGGTGTTTCCGGGACGATAAGACATGGGTACCTTCAAGAAAAGCGCGTACACCTTCCTTAAAGGCCGGCAACGCTCTTGTGATTCCTCTGGTATTGCAAGAGAATGTGGGCGGCGGTGATCACTGAACACCAGGTGACCCGTACGCTCGTTTGTCCTCCTATTCAATAAAAAAAAAATCGTATCCGAGGTTCTCGAGGGTGCTGAGAACGATTTTGTGATCATTTTTCAAATCCAAGAGGGCCGCCATGCAAGATTATGATCACAAAAATATGGGCATCGTACCCGAGGTTCTTGAGAGTGCGGAGAACGATTTTGTGATCATTATTCATATCCTAGATGGCTGCCGCTCAAAAGTATGATAACTACATTATGGGTATCGTATCCGAGGTTCTCGAGGGTGCAGAGAACGATTTTGAGAGCAATTTTCAAATCGAAGATAGCCGCCGCTTAAAAGTATGATAACTACATTATGGGTATCGTATCCGAGGTTCTTGAGAGTGCAGAGAACGATTTTGTGATCATTATTCAAATCCAAGATGGCCGCCACTCAAAAGTATGATAACTTCATTATGGGTATCGTATCCGAGGTTCTCAAGGGTGCTGAGAATGATTTTGTGATCATTTTCTAATCCAAGATGGCCGCCGCACAAAATTATGTTTAAAGCAATATGGATATCGTGTCCGTGGTTCTCGAGGGTGCAGGAAACAATTTTGGGATCATTTTTAAATCTGAGATGGCCGCCGCTCAAAAGTATGATAACTAGATTATGGGTATCGTATCCTAGGTCCTCGAGGGTGCTGAGAACGATTTAGTAATCATTTTTCTAATCCAAGATGGCCGCCGCACAAAATTATGATTTTATCAATATGGATATCGTACCCGAGGTTCTCGAGGGTGCAGAGAACGATTTGGTGATTATTTTTTAAATCCATGATGGCCGCCGCACAAAATTTTGATTTTAGCAATATGGATATCGTGTCCGAGGTTCTCGAGGGTGCCGAGAACAATTCTATGATCATTTTTGAAATCCAAGAGGGCTGCCGCAAAAAATTATGTTTTCAGCAATATGTATATCGTGTCCGAGGTTCTCGAGTGTGCAGAAAACAAATTTGGGATCATTTTTAAATCCGAGATAGCCGCCGCTCAAAATTATGATAACTACATTATGGGTATCGTATCCGAGGTTCTCGAGGGTGCTGAGAACGATTTTGTGATCATTTTTCTAATCCGAGATGGCCGCCGCACAAAATTATATTTTCAGCAATATGGATACAGGGAGGGTGCAGAGAACGATTTTGTGATCATTTTTCAAATCGAAGATAGCCGCCGCTTAAAAGTATGATAAATACATTATGGGTATCGTATCCGAGGTTGTCGAGGGTGCTGAGAACGATTTTGTGATCATACTTGAAATCCAAGATGGCCGTCGTTCAAAAGTATGATAACTAGATTATGGGCATCGTATCCTAGGTTCTCGAGGGTGCTGAGAACGATTTTGTAATCATTTTTCTAATCCAAGATGGCCGCCGCACAAAATTATGATTTCAGCAATATGGATAACAATTCTGTGATCGTTTTTGAAATCCAAGAGGGCTGCCGCAAACAATTATGTTTTCCGCAATATGGATATCGTGTCCGAGGTTCTCGAGGGTGCAGAAAACAATTTTGGGATCATTTTTAAATCCGAGATGGCCGCCGCTCAAAATTATGATAACTACATTATGGGTATCGTATTAGAGGTTCTCGAGGTTGCAGAGATCGATTTTGTGATCATTTTTCAAATCCAAGATGGCCGCCGCTCAAAAGTATGATAACTACATTATGGGTATCGTATCCGAGGTTCTCGAGGGTGCTGAGAACGATTTTGTGAACATTTTTCAAATCCAAGAGGGCCGACGTGCAAGATTATGATCACAAAAATATGGGTATCGTATCCGAGGTTCTTGAGAGTGCCGAGAACAATTCTATGATCATTTTTGAAATCCAAGAGGGCTGCCGCAAAAAATTATGTTTTTAGCAATATGTATATCGTGTCCGAGGTTCTCGAGTGTGCAGAAAACAATTTTGGGATCATTTTTAAATCCGAGATAGCCGCCGCTCAAAATTATGATAACTACATTATGGGTATCGTATCCGAGGTTCTCGAGGGTGCTGAGAACGATTTTGTGATCATTTTTCTAATCCGAGATGGCCGCCGCACAAAATTATATTTTCAGCAATATGGATATCGTGTCCGAGGTTCTCGAGGGTGCAGAAATCTATTTTGGGATCATTTTTAAATCCTAGATGGCTGCCGTTCAAAAGTATAATGACTAGATTATGGGTATCGTGTCCGAGGTTCTCGAGGGTGCAGAAATCTATTTTGGGATCATTTTTAAATCCTAGATGGCTGCCGCTCAAAAGTATGATAATTAGATTATGGGTATCGTATCCTAGGTTCTCGAGGGTGCAGAGAACGATTTTGTGATCAGTTTTCAAATCCAAGATGGCCGCCGCTCAAAAGTATGATAACTACATTATGGGTATCGTATCCCAGGTTTTCGAGGATGCAGACAACGATTTGGTGATCATTTTTCAAATCCAAGATGGCCGCCACACAAAATTATGATTTTAGCAATATGGATATCGTGTCCAAGGTTCTCGAGGGTGCAGAAAACAATTTTGGGATCATTTTTAAATCCGAGATGGCCGCCGCTCAAAATTATGATAACTACATTATGGGTATCGTGTCCGAGGATCTCGAGGGTGCAGAGAACGATTTTGTGATCATTTTTCAAATCGAAGATAGCCGCCGCTTAAAAGTATGATAAATACATTATGGGTATCGTATCCGAGGTTGTCGAGGGTGCTGAGAACGATTTTGTGATCATACTTGAAATCCAAGATGGCCGTCGTTCAAAAGTATGATAACTAGATTATGGGCATCGTATCCTAGGTTCTCGAGGGTGCTGAGAACGATTTTGTAATCATTTTTCTAATCCAAGATGGCCGCCGCACAAAATTATGATTTCAGCAATATGGATAACAATTCTGTGATCATTTTTGAAATCCAAGAGGGCTGCCGCAAACAATTATGTTTTCCGCAATATGGATATCGTGTCCGAGGTTCTCGAGGGTGCAGAAAACAATTTTGGGATCATTTTTAAATCCGAGATGGCCGCCGCTCAAAATTATGATAACTACATTATGGGTATCGTATTAGAGGTTCTCGAGGTTGCAGAGATCGATTTTGTGATCATTTTTCAAATCCAAGATGGCCGCCGCTCAAAAGTATGATAACTACATTATGGGTATCGTATCCGAGGTTCTCGAGGGTGCTGAGAACGATTTTGTGAACATTTTTCAAATCCAAGAGGGCCGACGTGCAAGATTATGATCACAAAAATATGGGTATCGTATCCGAGGTTCTTGAGAGTGCAGAGAACGATTTTGTGATCATTATTCACATCCTAGATGGCCGCCGCTCAAAAGTATGATAACTACATTATGGGTATCGTATCCGAGGTTCTCGAGGGTTCTGAGAACGATTTTGTGATCATTTTTCTAATCCGAGATGGCCGCCGCACAAAATTATGATTTCAGCAATATGGGTATCGTATCCGAGGTTTTCAAGGGTGCAGAGAACGATTTGGTGATCATTTTTCAAATCCAAGATGGCCGCCACACAAAATTATGTTTTCAGCAATATGGATATCGTGTCCGAGGTTCTCGAGGGTGCAGAAATCTATTTTGGGATCATTTTTAAATCCTAGATGGCTGCCGCTCAAAAGTATAATAACTAGATTATGGGTATCTTATCCTAGGTTCTCGAGGGTGCAGAGAACGATTTTGTAATCAGTTTTCAAATACAAGATGGCCGCCGCTCAAAAGTATGATAACTACATTATGGGTATCGTATACGAGGTTCTCGAGGGTGCTGAGAACGATTTGGTGATCATTTTTCAAATCCAAGATGGCCGCCACACAAAATTATGATTTTAGCAATATGGATATCGTGTCCAAGGTTCTCGAGGGTGCAGAAAACAATTTTGGGATCATTTTTAAATCCGAGATGGCCGCCGCTCAAAATTATGATAACTACATTATGGGTATCGTGTCCGAGGTTCTCGAGGGTGCAGAGAACGATTTTGTGATCATTTTTCAAATCGAAGATAGCCGCCGCTTAAAAGTATGATAACTACATTATGGATATAGTATCCGAGGTTCTCGAGGGTGCTGAGAACGATTTTGTGATCATTTTTCTAATCCGAGATGGCCGCCGCACAAAATTATGTTTTCAGCAATATGGATATCGCGTCCGAGACTCTCGAGGGTGCAGAAATCAATTTTGGGATCATTTTTAAATCCTAGATGGCTGCCGATCAAAAGTATGATAACTAGATTATGGGTATCGTATCCTAGATTCTCGAGGGTGCAGAGAACGATTTTGTGATCAGTTTTCAAATCCAAGATGGCCGCCGCTCAAAAGTATGATAACTACATTATGGGTATCGTATACGAGGTTCTCTAGGGTGCTGAGAACGATTTTGTAATCATTTTTCTATTCCAAGATGGCCGCCGCACAAAATTATGATTTCAGCAATATGGGTATCGTATCCGAGGTTTTCGAGGGTGCAGAGAACGATTTGGTGATCATTTTTCAAATCCAAGATGGCCGATGTGCAAGATTATGATCACAAAAATATGGGTATCGTATCCGAGGTTCTTGAGAGTGCAGAGAACGATTTTATGATCATTATTCAAATCCTAGATGGCCGCCGCTCAAAAGTATGATAACTACATTATGGGTATAGTATCCGAGGTTCTCGAGGGTGCTGAGAACGATTTTGTGATCATTTTTCTAATCCGAGATGGCCGCCGCACAATATTATGTTTTCAGCAATATGGATATCGCGTCCGAGACTCTCGAGGGTGCAGAAATCAATTTTGGGATCATTTTTAAATCCTAGATGGCTGCCGCTCAAATGTATGATAACTAGATTATGGGTATCGTATCCTAGATTCTCGAGGGTGCAGAGAACGATTTTGTGATCAGTTTTCAAATCCAAGATGGCCGTCGCTCAAAAGTATGATAACTACATTATGGGTATCGTATACGAGGTTCTCTAGGGTGCTGAGAACGATTCTGTAATCATTTTTCTATTCCAAGATGGCCGCCGCACAAAATTATGATTTCAGCAATGTGGATAACAATTCTGTGATCATTTTTGAAATCCAAGAGGGCTGCCGCAAACAATTATGTTTTCCGCAATATGGATATCGTGTCCGAGGTTCTCGAGGGTGCAGAAAACAATTTTGGGATCATTTTTAAATCCGAGATGGCCGCCGCTCAAAAGTATGATAACTAGATTATGGGTATCGTATCCGAGTTTTTGAGGGTGCTGAGAACGATTTTGTGATCATTTTTCAAATCCAAGATGGCCGCCGTGCAAGATTATGATCACAAAAATATGGGTATCGTATCCGAGGTTCTCGAGAGTGCTCATAAAGATTTTGTGATCATTTTTGAAATCCAAGATGGCCGCCGCTCTAAATTATTATAACTACATTATGGGTATCGTATCCGAGGTTCTCGAGGGTGCTGAGAACGATTTTGTGATCACTTTTCTAATCCAAGATGGCCGCAGCACAAAATTATGTTTTCAGCAATATGGATATCGTGTCCGAGGTTCTCGAGGGTGCAGAAAACAATTTTGGGATCATTTTTAAATCCGAGATGGCCGCCGCTCAAAAGTATGATAACTAGATTATGGGTGTCGTATCCGAGTTTTTCGAGGGTGCTGAGAACGATTTTGTGATCATTTTTCAAATTCAAGATGGCCGCCGCTCAAAAGTTTGATAACTTCATTATGGGTATCGTATTCGAGGTTCTCGAGGGTGCTGAGAACGATTTTGTGAACATTTTTCAAATCGAAGAGGGCCGACGTGCAAGATTATGATCACAAAAATATGGGTATCGTATCCGAGGTTCTTGAGAGTGCAGAGAACGATTTTGTGATCATTATTCAAATCCTAGATGGCCGCCGCTCAAAAGTATGATAACTACATTATGGGTATCGTATCCGAGGTTCTCGAGGGAGCTGAGAACGATTTTGTGATCATTTTTTAAATCCATGATGGCCGCCGCACAAAATTTTGATTTTAGCAATATGGATATCGTGTCCGAGGTTCTCGAGGGTGCCGAGAACAATTCTATGATCATTTTTGAAATCCAAGAGGGCTGCCGCAAAAAAATATGTTTACAGCAATATGTATATCGTGTCCGAGGTTCTCGAGGGTGCAGAAAACAATTTTGGGATCATTTTTAAATCCGAGATGGCCGCCGCTCAAAATTATGATAAATACATTATGGGTATCGTATTAGAGGTTCTCGAGGTTGCAGAGATCGATTTTGTGATCATTTTTCAAATCCAAGATGGCCGCCGCTCAAAAGTATGATAACTACGTTATGGGTATCGTATCCGAGGTTCTCAAGGGTGCTGAGAACGATTTTGTGAACATTTTTCAAATCCAAGAGGGCCGACGTGCAAGATTATGATCACAAAAATATGGGTATCGTATCCGAGGTTCTTGAAAGTGCAGAGAACGATTTTGTGATCATTATTCAAATCCTAGATGGCTGCCGCTCAAAAGTATGATAACTACATTATGGGTATCGTATCCGAGGTTCTCGAGGGTGCTGAGAACGATTTTGTGATCATTTTTCTAATCCGAGATGGCCGCCGCACAAAATTATGATTTCAGCAATATGGGTATCGTATCCGAGGTTTTCAAGGGTGCAGAGAACGATTTGGTGATCATTTTTCAAATCCAAGATGTCTGCCACACAAAATTATGTTTTCAGCAATATGGATATCGTGTCCGAGGTTCTCGAGGGTGCAGAAATCTATTTTGGGATCATTTTTAAATCCTAGATGGCTGCCGCTCAAAAGTATAATAACTAGATTATGGGTATCTTATCCTAGGTTCTCGAGGGTGCAGAGAACGATTTTGTAATCAGTTTTCAAATCCAAGATGGCCGCCGCTCAAAAGTATGATAACTACATTATGGGTATCGTATACGAGGTTCTCGAGGGTGCTGAGAACGATTTGGTGATCATTTTTCAAATCCAAGATGGCCGCCACACAAAATTATGATTTTAGCAATATGGATATTGTGTCCGTGGTTCTCGAGGGTGCAGAGAACGATTTGGTGATCATTTTTCAAATCCAAGATGGCCGCCACACAAAATTATGATTTTAGCAATATGGATATCGTGTCCAAGGTTCTCGAGGGTGCAGAAAACAATTTTGGGATCATTTTTAAATCCGAGATGGCCGCCGCTCAAAATTATGATAACTACATTATGGGTTTCGTGTCCGAGGTTCTCGAGGGTGCAGAGAACGATTTTGTGATCATTTTTCAAATCGAAGATAGCCGCCGCTTAAAAGTATGATAACTACATTATGGATATAGTATTCAAGGTTCTCGAGGGTGCTGAGAACGATTTTGTGATCATTTTTCTAATCCGAGATGGCCGCCGCACAAAATTATGTTTTCAGCAATATGGATATCGCGTCCGAGACTCTCGAGGGTGCAGAAATCAATTTTGGGATCATTTTTAAATCCTAGATGGCTGCCGCTCAAAAGTATGATAACTAGATTATGGGTATCGTATCCTAGATTCTCGAGGGTGCAGAGAACGATTTTGTGATCAGTTTTCAAATCCAAGATGGCCGCCGCTCAAAAGTATGATAACTACATTATGAGTATCGTATACGAGGTTCTCTAGGGTGCTGAGAATGATTTTGTAATCATTTATCTATTCCAAGATGGCCGCCGCACAAAATTATGATTTCAGCAATATGGGTATCGTATCCGAGGTTTTCGAGGTTGCAGAGAACGATTTGGTGATCATTTTTCAAATCCAAGATGGCCGATGTGCAAGATTATGATCACAAAAATATGGGTATCGTATCCGAGGTTCTTGAGAGTGCAGAGAACGACCTATGATCATTATTCAAATCCTAGATGGCCGCCGCTCAAAAGTATGATAACTACATTATGGGTATAGTATCCGAGGTTCTCGAGGGTGCTGAGAACGATTTTGTGATCATTTTTCTAATCCGAGATGGCCGCCGCACAATATTATGTTTTCAGCAATATGGATATCGCGTCCGAGACTCTCGAGGGTGCAGAAATCAATTTTGGGATCATTTTTAAATCCTAGATGGCTGCCGCTCAAATGTATGATAACTAGATTATGGGTATCGTATCCTAGATTCTCGAGGGTGCAGAGAACGATTTTGTGATCAGTTTTCAAATCCAAGATGGCCGCCGCTCAAAAGTATGATAACTACATTATGGGTATCGTATACGAGGTTCTCTAGGGTGCTGAGAACGATTTTGTAATCATTTTTCTATTCCAAGATGGCCGCTGCACAAAATTATGATTTCAGCAATATGGGTATCGTATCCGAGGTTTTTGAGGGTGCAGAGAACGATTTGGTGATCATTTTTCAAATCCAAGATGGCCGCCGCACAAAATTATGATTTTAGCAATATGGATATCGTGTCCGAAGTTCTCGAGGGTGCAGAAAACAATTTTTGGGCTCATTTTTAAATCCGAGATGGCTGCCGCTCAAAATTATGATAACTACATTATGGGTATCGTATCCGAGGTTCTCGAGGGTGCAGAGAACGATTTTGTGATCATTTTTCAAATCGAAGATAGCCGCCGCTTAAAAGTATGATAAATACATTATGGGTATCGTATCCGATGTTGTCGAGGGTGCTGAGAACGATTTTGTGATCATACTTGAAATCCAAGATGGCCGTCGTTCAAAAGTATGATAACTAGATTATGGGTATCGTATCCTAGGTTCTCGAGGGTGCTGAGAACGATTTTGTAATCATTTTTCTAATCCAAGATGGCCGCCGCACAAAATTATGATTTCAGCAATATGGATAACAATTCTGTGATCATTTTTGAAATCCAAGAGGGCTGCCGAAAACAATTATGTTTTCCGCAATATGGATATCGAGTCCGAGGTTCTCGAGGGTGCAGAAAACAATTTTGGGAGCATTTTTAAATCCGAGATGGCCGCCGCTCAAAAGTATGATAACTAGATTATGGGTATCGTATCCGAGTTTTTCGAGGGTGCTGAGAACGATTTTGTGATCATTTTTCAAATCCAAGATGACCGCCGTGCAAGATTATGATCACAAAAATATGGGTATCGTATCCGAGGTTCTCGAGAGTGCACATAACGATTTTGTGATCATTTTTGAAATCCAAGATGGCCGCCGCTCTAAATTATTATAACTACATTATGGGTATCGTATCCGAGGTTCTCGAGGGTGCTGAGAACGATTTTGTGATCACTTTTCTAATCCAAGATGGCCGCAGCACAAAATTATGTTTTCAGCAATATGGATATCGTGTCCGAGGTTCTCGAGGGTGCAGAAAACAATTTTGGGATCATTTTTAAATCCTAGATGGCCGCCGCTCAAAAGTATGATAACTAAATTATGGGTTTCGTATCCTAGGTTCTCGAAGGTGCTGAGAACGATTTTGTAATCATTTTTCTAATCCAAGATGGCCGCCGCACAAAATTATGATTTCAGCAATATGGATATCGTGTCCGAGGTTCTCGAAGGTGCAGAAAAAACTTTTTTGGGATCATTTTTAAATCCGAGATGGCCGCCGCTCAAAAGTACGATAACTAGATTATGGGTATCGTATCCGAGGTTCTCGAGAGTGCACATAACGATTTTGTGATCATTTTTCAAATTCAAGATGGCCGCCGTGCAAGATTATGATCACAAAAATATGGGTATCGTATCCGAGGTTCTCGAGGGTGCTGAGAACGATTTTGTGATCATTTTTCTTATCCAAGATGGCCGCCGCACAAAATTATGTTTTCAGCAATATGGATATCGTGTCCGAGGCTCTCGAGGGTGCAGAAAACAATTTTGGGATCATTTTTAAATCAAGGATGGCCGCCGCACAAAATTATGTTTTCAGTAATATGGATATCGTGTCCGAGGTTCTCGAGGGTGCAAACAACAATTTTGTGATCATTTTTCTAATCCAAGATGGCCGCCGCACAAAATTATGTTTTCAGCAATATGGATATCGTGTCCGAGGTTTTCGAGGGTGCAGAAAACAATTTTGGGGTCATTTTTCAAATCCAAGGTGGCCGCCGCTCAAAATTATGATTTTAGAAATATGGATATCGTGTCCGAGGTTCTCGAGGGTGCAGAGAACAATTCTGCGATCATTTCAGAAATCCAAGAGGGCTGCCGCAAACCATTATGTTTTCAGCAATATGGATATCGTGTCCGAGGATCTCGAGGGTGCAGAAAACAATTTTGGGATCATTTTTAAATCCGAGATGGCCGCCGCTCAAAAGTATGATAACTAGATTATGGGTATCGTATCCGAGGTTTTCGAGGATGCAGAGAACGATTTGGTGATCATTTTTCAAATCTAAGATGGCCGCCACACAAAATTTTGATTTTAAAAATATGGATATCGTGTCCGAGGTTCTCGAGGGTGCAGAAAACAATTTTTGGGCTCATTTTTAAATCCGAGATGGCCGTCGTGCTAGATTATGATCACAAAAATATGGGTATCGTATCCGAGGTTCTCGAGAGTGCACAGAACTCTTTTGTGATCATTTTTGAAATCCAAGATGGCCGCCGCTCAAAATTATGATAACTACATTATGGGTATCGTATCCGAGGTTCTTGAGGGTGCAGAGATCGATTTTTAGACCATTTTTCAAATCGAAGATAGCCGCCGATTAAAAGTATGATAACTACATTATGGGTATCGTATCCGAGGTTCTCGAGGGTGCTGAGAACGATTTTGTGATCATTTTTCTAATCCAAGATGGCCGCCGCACATAATTATGTTTTCAGCAATATGGATGTCGTGTCCGTGGTTCTCGAGGGTGCAGGAAACAATTTTGGGATCATTTTTAAATCCGAGATGGCCGCCGCTTAAAAGTATGATAACTAGATTATGGGTATCGTATCCTAGGTTCTCGATGGTGCTGAGAACGATTTAGTTATCATTTTTCTAATCCAAGATGGCCGCCGCACAAAATTATGATTTCATCAATATGGATATCGTACCCGAGGTTCTCGAGGGTGCAGAGAACGATTTGGTGATTATTTTTTAAATCCATGATGGCCGCCGCACAAAATTTTCATTTTAGCAATATGGATATCGTGTCCGAGGTTCTCGAGGGTGCCGAGAACAATTCTATGATCATTTTTGAAATCCAAGAGGGCTGCCGCAAACAATTATGTTTTCAGCAATATGTATATCGTGTCCGAGGTTCTCGAGGGTGCAGAAAACAATTTTGTGATCATTTTTCAAATCCAAGATGGCCGCCGCTCAAAAGTATGATAACTACATTATGGGTATCGTATCCTAGGTTCTCGAGGGTGCTGAGAACGATTTTGTGATAATTTTTCAAATCCAAGATGGCCGCCGCACAAAATTATGTTTTTAGCAATATGGATATCGTGTCCGAGGTTCTCGAGGGTGCAGAAAACAATTTTGGGATGATTTTTAAATCGAAGATGGCCGCCGCACAAAATTATGTTTTCAGCAATATGGATATCGTGTCCGAGGTTCTCGAGGGTGCAGAAAACAATTTTGTGATCATTTTTCTAATCCAAGATGGCCGCCGCACAAAATTATGTTTTCAGCAATATGGATATCGTGTCCGAGGTTTTCGAGGGAGCAGAAAACAATTTTGGGATCATTTTTCAAATCCAAGATGGCCGCCGCTCAAAATTATGATTCTAGAAATATGGATATCGTGTCCGAGGTTCTCGAGGGTGCAGAGAACAATTCTGCGATCATTTTAGAAATCCAAGAGGGCTGCCGCAAACCATTATGTTTTCAGCAAAATGGATATCGTGTCTGAGGTTCTCGAGGGTGCAGAAAACAATTTTGGGATCATTTTTAAATCCGAGATGGCCGCCGCTCAAAAGTATGATAACTAGATTATGGGTATCGTATCCGAGGTTTTCGAGGATGCAGAGAACGATTTGGTGATCATTTTTCAAATCTAAGATGGCCGCCGCACAAAATTTTGATTTTAAAAATATGTATATCGTGTCCGAGGTTCTCGAGGGTGCAGAAAACAATTTTTGAGCTCATTTTTAAATCCGAGATGGCCGCCGCTCAAAAGTATGATAACTAGATTATGGGTATCGTATCCGAGGTTCTCGAGAGTGCACAGAACGATTTTGTGATCATTTTTGAAATCCAAGATGGCCGCCGCTCAAAATTATGATAACTACATTATGGGTATCGTATCCGAGGTTCTCGAGGGTGCAGAGATCGATTTTGAGATCCGA
This sequence comes from Leptidea sinapis, assembly GCF_905404315.1. NCBI lineage: Eukaryota > Metazoa > Arthropoda > Insecta > Lepidoptera > Pieridae > Leptidea > Leptidea sinapis. The sequence goes on along the minus strand of NC_066283.1, from coordinate 13,817,007 downwards.
TTGCCAATTCCGTGGCCATCTGGAGGGCAAAGCCAAATTGGCTTCGAAGAAGCTGGGCGTCATCAATAGAGCACGGCAATACTTCAAGCCGGCCCACATTCTAGCGCTCTACAAAGCGCAGGTCCGGCCACACATGGAGTATTGCTGTCATCTCTGGTCTAGCGCACCCCAGTATCTGCTCGATCCATTTGACCGCGTGCAACGTAGAGTAGCTCGAATTGTCGGGGACTCAGTGCTCTGTGAACGTCTGGATCTCTTGGCGTTGCGTAGAGACATCGCATCATTGTGTGTCTTCTACCGCATTTATCACGGGGAGTGTTCCGAAGAGCAGTTTAACCTGATTCCTGCCGCCGAATTCCACCTTCACACGACACGCCACAAGTAAGGATTTCATCCCTACCATCTGGATGTGTGGCCGTCCTCCAAAGTGCGGTTTTCAAGGAGCTTTCTCCCTCGTACTTCAAAGCTATGGAGTGAGCTTCCTTGTGCGGTGTTTCCGGGACGATACGACATGGGTACCTTCAAGAAAAGCGCGTACATGAATGTGGGCGGCGGTGATCACTGAACACCAGGTGACCCGTACGCTCGTTTGTCCTCCTATTCAATAAAAAAAAAAAAAAATCGTATCCGAGGTTCTCGAGGGTGCTGAGAACGATTTTGTGATCATTTTTCAAATCCAAGAGGGCCGCCATGCAAGATTATGATCACAAAAATATGGGTATCGTACCCGAGGTTCTTGAGAGTGCAGAGAACGATTTTGTGATCATTATTCATATCCTAGATGGCAACCGCTTAAAAGTATGATAACTACATTATGGGTATCGTATCCGAGGTTCTTGAGAGTGCAGAGAACGATTTTGTGATCATTATTCAAATCCAAGATGGCCGCCACTCAAAAGTATGGTAACTTCATTATGGGTATCGTATCCGAGGTTCTCAAGGGTGCTGAGAATGATTTTGTGATCATTTTCTAATCCAAGATAGCCGCCGCACAAAATTATGTTTAAAGCAATATGGATATCGTGTCCGTGGTTCTCGAGGGTGCAGGAAACAATTTTGGGATCATTTTTAAATCCGAGATGGCCGCCGCTCAAAAGTATGATAACTAGATTATGGGTATCGTATCCTAGGTCCTCGAGGGTGCTGAGAACGATTTAGTAATCATTTTTCTAATCCAAGATGGCCGCCGCACAAAATTATGATTTTATCAATATGGATATCGTACCCGAGGTTCTCGAGGGTGCCGAGAACAACTCTATGATCATTTTTGAAATCCAAGAGGGCTGCCGCAAAAAAATATGTTTTCAGCAATATGTATATCGTGTCCGAGGTTCTCGAGTGTGCAGAAAACAATTTTGGGATCATTTTTAAATCCGAGATGGCCGCCGCTCAAAATTATGATAACTACATTATGGGTATCGTATCAGAGGTTCTCGAGGTTGCAGAGATCGATTTTGTGATCATTTTTCAAATCCTAGATGGCCGCCGCTCAAAAGTATGATAACTACATTATGGGAATCGTATCCGAGGTTCTCGAGGGTGCTGAGAACGATTTTGTGAACATTTTTCAAATCCAAGAGGGCCGACGTGCAAGATTATGATCACAAAAATATGGGTATCGTATCCGAGGTTCTTGAGAGTGCAGAGAACGATTTTGTGATCATTATTCAAATCCTAGATGGCCGCCGCTCAAAAATATGATAACTACATTATGGGTATCGTATCCGAGGTTCTCGAGGGTGCTGAGAACGATTTTGTGATCATTTTTCTAATCCGAGATGGCCGCCGCACAAAATTATGTTTTCAGCAATATGGATATCGTGTCCGAGGTTCTCGAGGGTGCAGAAATCTATTTTGGGATCATTTTTAAATCCTAAATGGCTGCCGCTCAAAAGTATAATAACTAGATTATGGGTATCGTGTCCGAGGTTCTTGAGGGTGCAGAGAACGATTTTGTGATCATTTTTCAAATCGAAGATAGCCGCCTCTTAAAAGTATGATAAATACATTATGGGTATCGTATCCGAGATTGTCGAGGGTGCTGAGAACGATTTTGTGATCATACTTGAAATCCAAGATGGCCGTCGTTCAAAAGTATGATAACTAGATTATGGGTATCGTATCCTAGGTTCTCGAGGGTGCTGAGAACGATTTTGTAATCATTTTTCTAATCCAAGATGGCCGCCGCACAAAATTATGATTTCAGCAATATGGATAACAATTCTGTGATCATTTTTGAAATCCAAGAGGGCTGCCGCAAACAATTATGTTTTCCGCAATATGGATATCGTGTCCGAGGTTCTCGAGGGTGCAGAAAACAATTTTGGGATCATTTTTAAATCCGAGATGGCCGCCGCTCAAAAGTATGATAACTAGATTATGGGTATCGTAACCGAGTTTTTGAGGGTGCTGAGAACGATTTTGTGATCATTTTTCAAATCCAAGATGGCCGCCGTGCAAGATTATGATCACAAAAATATGGGTATCGTATCCGAGGTTCTCGAGAGTGCTCATAACGATTTTGTGATCATTTTTGAAATCCAAGATGGCCGCCGCTCAAAATCATATAACTACATTATGGGTATCGTATCCTAGGTTTTCGAAGGTGCTGAGAACGATTTTGTAATCATTTTTCTAATCCAAGATGGCCGCCGCACAAAATTATGATTTCAGCAATATGGATATCGTGTCCGAGGTTCTCGAAGGTGCAGAAAAAACTTTTTTGGGATCATTTTTAAATCCAAGATGGCCGCCGCTCAAAAGTATGATAAATAGATTATGGGTGTCGTATCCGAGTTTTTCGAGGGTGCTGAGAACGATTTTGTGATCATTTTTCAAATTCAAGATGGCCGCCGCTCAAAAGTTTGATAACTACATTATGGGTATCGTATCCGAGGTTCTCGAGGGTGCTGAGAACGATTTTGTGAACATTTTTCAAATCCAAGAGGGCCGACGTGCAAGATTATGATCACAAAAATATGGGTATCGTATCCTAGGTCCTCGAGAGTGCTGAGAACGATTTAGTAATCATTTTTCTAATCCAAGATGGCCGCCGCACAAAATTATGATTTTATCAATATGGATATCGTACCCGAGGTTCTCCAGGGTGCAGAGAACGATTTGGTGATTATTTTTTAAATCCATGATGGCCGCCGCACAAAATTTTGATTTAAGCAATATGGATATCGTGTCCGAGGTTCTCGAGGGTGCCGAGAACAATTCTATGATCATTTTTGAAATCCAAGAGGGCTGCCGCAAAAAATTATGTTTTCAGCAATATGTGTATCGTGTCCGAGGTTCTCGAGGGTGCAGAAAACAATTTTGGGATCATTTTTAAATCCGAGATGGCCGCCGCTCAAAATTATGATAACTACATTATGGGTATCGTGATAGAGGTTCTCGAGGTTGCAGAGATCGATTTTGTGATCATTTTTCAAATCCAAGATGGCCGCCGCTCAAAAGTATGATAACTACATTATGGGTATCGTATCCGAGGTTCTCGAGGGTGCTGAGAACGATTTTGTGAACATTTTTCAAATCCAAGAGGGCCGACGTGCAAGATTATGATCACAAAAATATGGGTATCGTATCCGAGGTTCTTGAGAGTGCAGAGAACGATTTTGTGATCATTATTCAAATCCTAGATGGCCGCCGCTCAAAAGTATGATAACTACATTATGGGTATCGTATCTGAGGTTCTCGAGGGTGCTGAGAACGATTTTGTGATCATTTTTCTAATCCGAGATGGCCGCCGCACAAAATTATGATTTCAGCAATATGGGTATCGTATCCGAGGTTTTCAAGGGTGCACAGAACGATTTGGTGATCATTTTTCAAATCCAAGATGGCCGCCTCACAAAATTATGTTTTCAGCAATATGGATATCGTGTCCGAGGTTCTCGAGGGTGCAGAAATCTATTTTGGGATCATTTTTAAATCCTAGATGGCTGCCGCTCAAAAGTATAATAACTTGATTATGGGTATCTTATCCTAGGTTCTCGAGGGTGCAGAGAACGATTTTGTGATCAGTTTTCAAATCCAAGATGGCCGCCGCTCAAAAGTATGATAACTACATTATGGGTATCGTATACGAGGTTCTCGAGGGTGCTGAGAACGATTTTGTAATTATTTTTCTATTCCAAGATGGCCGCCGCACAAAATTATGATTTCAGCAATATGGGTATCGTATCCGAGGTTTTCGAGGGTGCAGAGAACGATTTGGTGATCATTTTTCAAATCCAAGATGGCCGCCACACAAAATTATGATTTTAGCAATATGGATATCGTGTCCAAGGTTCTCGAGGGTGCAGAAAACAATTTTGGGATCATTTTTAAATCCGAGATGGCCGCCACTCAAAATTATGATAACTACATTATGGGTATCGTATCCGAGGTTGTCGAGGGTGCTGAGTACGATTTTATGAACATTTTTCAAATCCAAGAGGGCAGATGTGCAAGATTATGATCACAAAAATATGGGTATCGTATCCGAGGTTCTTGAGAGTGCAGAGAAAGATTTTATGATCATTATTCAAATCCTAGATGGCCGCCGCTCAAAAGTATGATAACTACATTATGGGTATAGTATCCGAGGTTCTCGAGGGTGCTGAGAACGATTTTGTGATCATTTTTCTAATCCGAGATGGCCACCGCACAAAATTATGTTTTCAGCAATATGGATATCGCGTCCGAGACTCTCGAGGGTGCAGAAATCAATTTTGGGATCATTTTTAAATCCTAGATGGCTGCCGCTCAAAAGTATGATAACTAGATTATGGGTATCGTATCCTAGATTCTCGAGGGTGCAGAGAACGATTTTGTGATCAGTTTTCAAATCCAAGATGGCCGCCGCTCAAAAGTATGATAACTACATTATGGGTATCGTATACGAGGTTCTCTAGGGTGCTGAGAACGATTTTGTAATCATTTTTCTATTCCAAGATGGCCGCCGCACAAAATTATGATTTCAGCAATATGGGTATCGTATCCGAGGTTTTCGAGGGTGCAGAGAACGATTTGGTGATCATTTTTCAAATCCAAGATGGCCGCCGCACAAAATTATGATTTTAGCAATATGGATATCGTGTCCGAGGTTCTCGAGGGTGCAGAAAACAATTTTTGGGCTCATTTTTAAATCCGAGATGGCTGCCGCTCAAAATTATGATAACTACATTATGGGTATCGTATCCGAGGTTCTCGAGGGTGCAGAGAACGATTTTGTGATCATTTTTCAAATCGAAGATAGCCGCCGCTTAAAAGTATGATAAATACATTATGGGTATCGTATCCGAGGTTGTCGAGGGTGCTGAGAACGATTTTGTGATCATACTTGAAATCCAAGATGGCCGTCGTTCAAAAGTATGATAACTAGATTATGGGTATCGTATCCTAGGTTCTCGAGGGTGCTGAGAACGATTTTGTAATCATTTTTCTAATCCAAGATGGCCGCCGCACAAAATTATGATTTCAGCAATATGGATAACAATTCTGTGATCATTTTTGAAATCCAAGAGGGCTGCCGCAAACAATTATGTTTTCCGCAATATGGGTATCGTATCCGAGTTTTTCGAGGGTGCTGAGAACGATTTTGTGATCATTTTTCAAATCCAAGATGGCCGCCGTGCAAGATTATGATCACAAAAATATGGGTATCGTATCCGAGGTTCTCGAGAGTGCACATAACGATTTTGTGATCAATTTTGAAATCCAAGATGGCCGCCGCTCAAAATTATTATAACTACATTATGGGTATCGTACCCGAGGTTCTCGAGGGTGCTGCGAACGATTTTGTGATCATTTTTCTAATCCAAGATGGCCGCAGCACTAAATTATGTTTTCAGCAATATGGATATCGTGTCCGAGGTTCTCGAGGGTGCAGAAAACAATTTTGGGATCATTTTTAAATCCGAGATGGCCGCCGCTCAATAGTATGATAACTAGATTATGGGTGTCGTATCCGAGTTTTTCGATGGTGCTGAGAACGATTTTGTGATCATTTTTCAAATTCAAGATGGCCGCCGTGCAAGATTATGTTTTCAGCAATATGGATATCGTGTCCGAGGCTCTCGAGGGTGCAGAAAACAATTTTGGGATCATTTTTAAATCAAGGATGGCCGCCGCACAAAATTATGTTTTCAGTAATATGGATATCGTGTCCGAGGTTCTCGAGGGTGCAAAAAACTATTTTGTGATCATTTTTCTAATCCAAGATGGCCGCCGCACAAAATTATGTTTTCAGCAATATGGATATCGTGTCCGAGGTTTTCGAGGGTGCAGAAAACAATTTTGGGATCATTTTTCAAATCCAAGGTGGCCGCCGCTCAAAATTATGATTTTAGAAATATGGATATCGTGTCCGAGGTTCTCGAGGGTGCAGAGAACAATTCTGCGATCATTTTAGAAATCCAAGAGGGCTGCCGCAAGCCATTATGTTTTCAGCAATATGGATATCGTGTCCGAGGATCTCGAGGGTGCAGAAAACAATTTTGGGATCATTTTTAAATCCGAGATGGCCGCCGCTCAAAAGTATGATAACTAGATTATGGGTATCGTATCCGAGGTTTTCGAGGATGCACAGAACGATTTGGTGATCTTTTTTCAAATCTAAGATGGCCGCCGCACAAAATTTTGATTTTAAAAATATGGATATCGTGTCCGAGGTTCTCGAGGGTGCAGAAAACAATTTTTGGGCTCATTTTTAAATCCGAGATGGCCGCCGTGCTAGATTATGATCACAAAAATTTGGGTATCGTATCCGAGGTTCTCGAGAGTGCACAGAACGATTTTGTGATCATTTTTGAAATCCAAGATGGCCGCCGCTCAAAATTATGATAACTACATTATGGGTATCGTATCCGAGGTTCTCGAGGGTGCAGAGATCGATTTTGAAACCATTTTTCAAATCGAAGATAGCCGCCGCTTAAAAGTATGATAACTACATTATGGGTATCGTATCCGAGGTTCTCGAGGGTGCTGAGAACGATTTTGTGATCATTTTTCTAATCCAAGATGGCCGCCGCAAAAAATTATGTTTTCAGCAATATGGATATCGTGTCCGTGGTTCTCGAGGGTGCAGGAAACAATTTTGGGATCATTTTTAAATCCGAGATGGCCGCCGCTTAAAAGTATGATAACTAGATTATGGGTATCGTATCCTAGGTTCTCGAGGGTGCTGAGAACGATTTAGTTATCATTTTTCTAATCCAAGATGGCCGCCGCACAAAATTATGATTTCATCAATATGGATATCGTACCCGAGGTTCTCGAGGGTGCAGAGAACGATTTGGTGATTATTTTTTAAATCCATGATGGCCGCCGCACAAAATTTTAATTTTAGCAATATGGATATCGTGTCCGAGGTTCTCGAGGGTGCCGAGAAAAATTCTATGATCATTTTTGAAATCCAAGAGGGCTGCCGCAAACAATTATGTTTTCAGCAATATGTATATCGTGTCCGAGGTTCTCGAGGGTGCAGAAAACAATTTTGGGATCATTTTTAAATCCAAGATGGCCGCCGCACAAAATTATGTTTTCTGCAATATTGATATCGTGTCCGAGGTTATCGTGGATGCAGAAAACAATTTTGTGATCATTTTTCTAATCCAAGATGGCCGCCGCACAAAATTATGTTTTCAGCAATATGGATATCGTGTCCGAGGTTCTCGAGGGTGCAGAGAACAATTCTGCGACCATTTTAGAAATCCAAGAGGGCTGCCGCAAACCATTATGTTTTCAGCAATATGGATATCGTGTCCGAGGTTCTCGAGGGTGCAGAAAACAATTTTGTCATCATTTTTCTAATCCAAGATGGCTGCCGCACAAAATTATGTTTTTAGCAATATGGATATCGTGTCCGAGGTTCTCGAGGGTGCAGAGAACAATTCTGCGATAATTTTAGAAATCCGAGATGGCCGCCGCTCAATAGTATGATAACTAGATTATGGGTATCGTATCCTAGGTTCTCGAGGGTGCTGAGAACGATTTTGTAATCATTTTTCTAATCCAAGATGGCCGCCGCACAAAATTATGATTTCAGCAATATGGATAACAATTCTGTGATCATTTTTGAAATCCAAGAGGGCTGCCGCAAACAATTATGTTTTCCGCAATATGGGTATCGTATCCGAGTTTTTCGAGGGTGCTGAGAACGATTTTGTGATCATTTTTCAAATCCAAGATGGCCGCCGTGCAAGATTATGATCACAAAAATATGGGTATCGTATCCGAGGTTCTCGAGAGTGCACATAACGATTTTGTGATCAATTTTGAAATCCAAGATGGCCGCCGCTCAAAATTATTATAACTACATTATGGGTATCGTACCCGAGGTTCTCGAGGGTGCTGAGAACGATTTTGTGATCATTTTTCTAATCCAAGATGGCCGCAGCATAAAATTATGTTTTCAGCAATATGGATATCGTGTCCGAGGTTCTCGAGGGTGCAGAAAACAATTTTGGGATCATTTTTAAATCCGAGATGGCCGCCGCTCAATAGTATGATAACTAGATTATGGGTGTCGTATCCGAGTTTTTCGATGGTGCTGAGAACGATTTTGTGATCATTTTTCAAATTCAAGATGGCCGCCGTGCAAGATTATGTTTTCAGCAATATGGATATCGTGTCCGAGGCTCTCGAGGGTGCAGAAAACAATTTTGGGATCATTTTTAAATCAAGGATGGCCGCCGCACAAAATTATGTTTTCAGTAATATGGATATCGTGTCCGAGGTTCTCGAGGGTGCAAAAAACAATTTTGTGATCATTTTTCTAATCCAAGATGGCCGCCGCACAAAATTATGTTTTCAGCAATATGGATATCGTGTCCGAGGTTTTCGAGGGTGCAGAATACAATTTTGGGATCATTTTTCAAATCCAAGGTGGCCGCCGCTCAAAATTATGATTTTAGAAATATGGATATCGTGTCCGAGGTTCTCGAGGGTGCAGAGAACAATTCTGCGATCATTTTAGAAATCCAAGAGGGCTGCCGCAAGCCATTATGTTTTCAGCAATATGGATATCGTGTCCGAGGATCTCGAGGGTGCAGAAAACAATTTTGGGATCATTTTTAAATCCGAGATGGCCGCCGCTCAAAAGTATGATAACTAGATTATGGGTATCGTATCCGAGGTTTTCGAGGATGCACAGAACGATTTGGTGATCTTTTTTCAAATCTAAGATGGCCGCCGCACAAAATTTTGATTTTAAAAATATGGATATCGTGTCCGAGGTTCTCGAGGGTGCAGAAAACAATTTTTGGGCTCATTTTTAAATCCGAGATGGCCGCCGTGCTAGATTATGATCACAAAAATTTGGGTATCGTATCCGAGGTTCTCGAGAGTGCACAGAACGATTTTGTGATCATTTTTGAAATCCAAGATGGCCGCCGCTCAAAATTATGATAACTACAGTATGGGTATCGTATCCGAGGTTCTCGAGGGTGCAGAGATCGATTTTGAAACCATTTTTCAAATCGAAGATAGCCGCCGCTTAAAAGTATGATAACTACATTATGGGTATCGTATCCGAGGTTCTCGAGGGTGCTGAGAACGATTTTGTGATCATTTTTCTAATCCAAGATGGCCGCCGCAAAAAATTATGTTTTCAGCAATATGGATATCGTGTCCGTGGTTCTCGAGGGTGCAGGAAACAATTTTGGGATCATTTTTAAATCCGAGATGGCCGCCGCTTAAAAGTATGATAACTAGATTATGGGTATCGTATCCTAGGTTCTCGAGGGTGCTGAGAACGATTTAGTTATCATTTTTCTAATCCAAGATGGCCGCCGCACAAAATTATGATTTCATCAATATGGATATCGTACCCGAGGTTCTCGAGGGTGCAGAGAACGATTTGGTGATTATTTTTTAAATCCATGATGGCCGCCGCACAAAATTTTGATTTTAGCAATATGGATATCGTGTCCGAGGTTCTCGAGGGTGCCGAGAAAAATTCTATGATCATTTTTGAAATCCAAGAGGGCTGCCGCAAACAATTATGTTTTCAGCAAAATGTATATCGTGTCCGAGGTTCTCGAGGGTGCAGAAAACAATTTTGGGATCATTTTTAAATCCAAGATGGCCGCCGCACAAAATTATGTTTTCTGCAATATTGATATCGTGTCCGAGGTTATCGTGGATGCAGAAAACAATTTTGTGATCATTTTTCTAATCCAAGATGGCCGCCGCACAAAATTATGTTTTCAGCAATATGGATATCGTGTCCGAGGTTCTCGAGGGTGCAGAGAACAATTCTGCGACCATTTTAGAAATCCAAGAGGGCTGCCGCAAACCATTATGTTTTCAGCAATATGGATATCGTGTCCGAGGTTCTCGAGGGTGCAGAAAACAATTTTGTCATCATTTTTCTAATCCAAGATGGCTGCCGCACAAAATTATGTTTTCAGCAATATGGATATCGTGTCCGAGGTTCTCGAGGGTGCAGAGAACAATTCTGCGATCATTTTAGAAATCCGAGATGGCCGCCGCTCAATAGTATGATAACTAGATTATGGGTATCGTATCCGAGGTTTTCGAGGATGCAGAGAACGATTTGGTGATCATTTTTCAAATCTAAGATGGCCGCCGCACAAAATTTTGATTTTAAAAATATGGATATCGTGTCCGAGGTTCTCGAGGGTGCAGAAAACAATTTTTGGGCTCATTTTTAAATCCGAGATGGCCGCCGTGCTAGATTATGATCACAAAAATATGGGTATCGTATCCGAGGTTCTTGAGAGTGCACAGAACGATTTTGTGATCATTTTTGAAATCCAATATGGCCGCCGCTCAAAATTATGATAACTACATTATGGGTATCGTATCCGAGGTTCTCGAGGGTGCAGAGATCGATTTTGAGATCATTTTTCAAATCGAAGATAGGCGCCGCTTAAAAGTATGATAACTACATTATGGGTATCGTATCCGAGGTTCTCGAGGGTGCTGAGAACGATTTTGTGATCATTTTTCAAATCCAAGATGGCTGCCGCACAAAATTATGTTTTCAGCAATATGGATATCGTGTCCGAGGTTCTCGAGAGTGCAGAAAACAATTTTGGGATCATTTTTAAATCGAAGATGGCCGCCGCGCAAAATTATGATTTCAGCAATATGGATATCGTGTCCGAGGTTCTCGAAGGTGCAGAAAAAACTTTTTTGGGATCATTTTTAAATCCGAGATGGCCGCCGCTCAAATGTATGATAACTAGATTATGGGTGTCGTATCCGAGTTTTTCGAGGGTGCTGAGAACGATTTTGTGATCATTTTTCAAATTCAAGATGGCCGCCGTGCAAGATTATGATCACAAAAATATGGGTATCGTATCCGAGGTTCTCGAGGGTGCTGAGAACGATTTTGTGATCATTTTTCTTATCCAAGATGGCCGCCGCACAAAATTATGTTTTCAGCACTATGGGTATCGTGTCCGAGGCTCTCGAGGGTGCAGAAAACAATTTTGGGATCATTTTTAAATCAAGGATGGCCGCCGCACAAAATTATATTTTCAGTAATATGGATATCGTATCCGAGGTTCTCGAGGGTGCAGAGATCGATTTTGATACCATTTTTCAAATCGAAGATAGCCGCCGCTTAAAAGTATGATAACTACATTATGGGTATCGTATCCGAGGTTCTCGAGGGTGCTGAGAACGATTTTGTGATCATTTTTCTAATCCAAGATGGCCGCCGCACAAAATTATGTTTTCAGCAATATGGATATCGTGTCCGTGGTTCTCGAGGGTGCAGGAAACAATTTTGGGATCATTTTTAAATCCGAGATGGCCGCCGCTTAAAAGTATGATAACTAGATTATGGGTATCGTATCCTAGGTTCTTGAGGGTGCTGAGAACGATTTAGTTATCATTTTTCTAATCCAAGATGGCCGCCGCACAAAATTATGATTTCATCAATATGGATATCGTACCCGAGGTTCTCGAGGGTGCAGAGAACGATTTGGTGATTATTTTTTAAATCCATGATGGCCGCCGCACAAAATTTTGATTTTAGCAATATGGATATCGTGTCCGAGGTTCTCGAGGGTGCCGAGAACAATTCTATGATCATTTTTGAAATCCAAGAGGGCTGCCGCAAACAATTATGTTTTCAGCAATATGTACATCGTGTCCGAGGTTCTCGAGGGTGCAGAAAACAATTTTGGGATCATTTTTAAATCCAAGATGGCCGCCGAACAAAATTATGTTTTCTGCAATATTGATATCGTGTCCGAGGTTATCGAGGGTGCAGAAAACAATTTTGTGATCATTTTTCTAATCCAAGATGGCCGCCGCACAAAATTATGTTTTCAGCAATATGGATATCGTGTCCGAGGTTCTCGAGGGTGCAGAGAAAAATTCTATGATCATTTTTGAAATCCAAGAGGGCTGCCGCAAACAATTATGTTTTCAGCAAAATGTATATCGTGTCCGAGGTTCTCGAGGGTGCAGAAAACAATTTTGGGATCATTTTTAATCCAAGATGGCCGCCGCACAAAATTATGTTTTCTGCAATATTGATATCGTGTCCGAGGTTATCGTGGATGCAGAAAACAATTTTGTGATCATTTTTCTAATCCAAGATGGCCGCCGCACAAAATTATGTTTTCAGCAATATGGATATCGTGTCCGAGGTTCTCGAGGGTGCAGAGAACAATTCTGCGATCATTTTAGAAATCCAAGAGGGCTGCCGCAAACCATTATGTTTTCAGCAATATGGATATCGTGTCCGAGGTTCTCGAGGGTGCAGAAAACAATTTTGTCATCATTTTTCTAATCCAAGATGGCTGCCGCACAAAATTATGTTTTCAGCAATATGGATATCGTGTCCGAGGTTCTCGAGGGTGCAGAGAACAATTCTGCGATCATTTTAGAAATCCGAGATGGCCGCCGCTCAATAGTATGATAACTAGATTATGGGTATCGTATCCGAGGTTTTCGAGGATGCAGAGAACGATTTGGTGATCATTTTTCAAATCTAAGATGGCCGCCGCACAAAATTTTGATTTTAAAAATATGGATATCGTGTCCGAGGTTCTCGAGGGTGCAGAAAACAATTTTTGGGCTCATTTTTAAATCCGAGATGGCCGCCGTGCTAGATTATGATCACAAAAATATGGGTATCGTATCCGAGGTTCTTGAGAGTGCACAGAACGATTTTGTGATCATTTTTGAAATCCAATATGGCCGCCGCTCAAAATTATGATAACTACATTATGGGTATCGTATCCGAGGTTCTCGAGGGTGCAGAGATCGATTTTGAGATCATTTTTCAAATCGAAGATAGGCGCCGCTTAAAAGTATGATAACTACATTATGGGTATCGTATCCGAGGTTCTCGAGGGTGCTGAGAACGATTTTGTGATCATTTTTCAAATCCAAGATGGCCGCCGCACAAAATTATGTTTTCAGAAATATGGATATCGTGTCCGAGGTTCTCGAGGGCGCAGAGAAAAATTTTGGGATCATTTTTAAATCGAAGATGGCCGCCGCACAAAATTATGATTTCAGCAATATGGATATCGTGTCCGAGGTTCTCGAAGGTGCAGAAAAAACTTTTTTGGGATCATTTTTAAATCCGAGATGGCCGCCGCTCAAATGTATGATAACTAGATTATGGGTGTCGTATCCGAGTTTTTCGAGGGTGCTGAGAACGATTTTGTGATCATTTTTCAAATTCAAGATGGCCGCCGTGCAAGATTATGATCACAAAAATATGGGTATCGTATCCGAGGTTCTCGAGGGTGCTGAGAACGATTTTGTGATCATTTTTCTTATCCAAGATGGCCGCCGCACAAAATTATGTTTTCAGCACTATGGGTATCGTGTCCGAGGCTCTCGAGGGTGCAGAAAACAATTTTGGGATCATTTTTAAATCAAGGATGGCCGCCGCACAAAATTATATTTTCAGTAATATGGATATCGTATCCGAGGTTCTCGAGGGTGCAGAGATCGATTTTGATACCATTTTTCAAATCGAAGATAGCCGCCGCTTAAAAGTATGATAACTACATTATGGGTATCGTATCCGAGGTTCTCGAGGGTGCTGAGAACGATTTTGTGATCATTTTTCTAATCCAAGATGGCCGCCGCACAAAATTATGTTTTCAGCAATATGGATATCGTGTCCGTGGTTCTCGAGGGTGCAGGAAACAATTTTGGGATCATTTTTAAATCCGAGATGGCCGCCGCTTAAAAGTATGATAACTAGATTATGGGTATCGTATCCTAGGTTCTTGAGGGTGCTGAGAACGATTTAGTTATCATTTTTCTAATCCAAGATGGCCGCCGCACAAAATTATGATTTCATCAATATGGATATCGTACCCGAGGTTCTCGAGGGTGCAGAGAACGATTTGGTGATTATTTTTTAAATCCATGATGGCCGCCGCACAAAATTTTGATTTTAGCAATATGGATATCGTGTCCGAGGTTCTCGAGGGTGCCGAGAACAATTCTATGATCATTTTTGAAATCCAAGAGGGCTGCCGCAAACAATTATGTTTTCAGCAATATGTACATCGTGTCCGAGGTTCTCGAGGGTGCAGAAAACAATTTTGGGATCATTTTTAAATCCAAGATGGCCGCCGAACAAAATTATGTTTTCTGCAATATTGATATCGTGTCCGAGGTTATCGAGGGTGCAGAAAACAATTTTGTGATCATTTTTCTAATCCAAGATGGCCGCCGCACAAAATTATGTTTTCAGCAATATGGATATCGTGTCCGAGGTTCTCGAGGGTGCAGAGATCAATTGTGCGACCATTTTAGAAATCCAAGAGGGCTGCCGCAAACCATTATGTTTTCAGCAATATGGATATCGTGTCCGAGGTTCTCGAGGGTGCAGAAAACAATTTTGTGATCATTTTTCTAATCCAAGATGGCCGCCGCACAAAATTATGTTTTCAGCAATATGGATATCGTGTCCGAGGTTCTCGAGGGTGCAGAGAACAATTCTGCGATAATTTTAGAAATCCGAGATGGCCGCCGCTCAAAAGTATGATAACTAGATTATGGGTATCGTATCCGAGGTTTTCGAGGATGCAGAGAACGATTCGGTGATCATTTTTCAAATCTAAGATGGCCGCCGCACAAAATTTTGATTTTAAAAATATGGATATCGTGTCCGAGGTTCTCGAGGGTGCAGAAAACAATTTTTGGGCTCATTTTTAAATCCGAGATGGCCGCCGTGCTAGATTATGATCACAAAAATATGGGTATCGTATCCGAGGTTCTCGAGAGTGCACAGAACGATTTTGTGATCATTTTTGAAATCCAAGATGGCCGCCGCTCAAAATTATGATAAGTACCTTATGGGTATCGTATCCGAGGTTCTCGAGGGTGCAGAGATCGGTTTTGAGATCATTTTTCAAATCGAAGATAGCCGCCGCTTAAAAGTATGATAACTACAGTATGGGTATCGTATCCGAGGTTCTCGAGGGTGCTGAGAACGATTTTGTGATCATTTTTCTAATCAAAGATGGCCGCCGCACAAAATTATGTTTTCAGCAATATGGATATCGTGTCCGTGGTTCTCGAGGGTGCAGGAAACAATTTTGGTATCATTTTTAAATCCGAGATGGCCGCCGCTTAAAAGTATGATAACTAGATTATGGGTATCGTATCCTAGGTTCTCGAGGGTGCTGAGAACGATTAAGTAATCATTTTTCTAATCCAAGATGGCCGCCGCACAAAATTATGATTTCATCAATGTGGATATTGTACCCGAGGTTCTCGAGGGTGCAGAGAACGGTTTGGTGATTATTTTTTAAATCCATGATGGCCGCACGCACAAAATTTTGATTTTAGCAATATGGATATCGTGTCCGAGGTTCTCGAGGGTGCCGAGAACAATTCTATGATCATTTTTGAAATCCAAGAGGGCTGCCGCAAACAATTATGTTTTCAGCAATATGTATATCGTGTCCGAGGTTCTCGAGGGTGCAGAAAACGATTTTGTGATCATTTTTGAAATCCAAGATGGCCGCCGCTCTAAATTATTATAACTACATTATGGGTATCGTATCCGAGGTTCTCGAGGGTGCTGAGAACGATTTTGTGATCATTTTTCTAATCCAAGATGGCCGCCGCACAAAATTATGTTTTTAGCAATATGGATATCGTGTCCGAGGTTCTCGAGGGTGCAGAAAACAATTTTGGGATCATTTTTAAATCCAAGATGGCCGCCGCACAAAATTATGTTTTCTGCAATATTGATATCGTGTCCGAGGTTCTCGAGGGTGCAGAAAACAATTTTGTGATCATTTTTCAAATCCAAGATGGCCGCCGCTCAAAAGTATGATAACTACATTATGGGTATCGTATCCTAGGTTCTCGAGGGTGCTGAGAACGATTTTGTGATAATTTTTCAAATCCAAGATGGCCGACGCGCAAAATAATGATTTCAGCAATATGAAATTCGTGTCCGAGGTTCTCGAGGGTGCAGAGAACAATTCTGTGATCATTTTTAAAATCCAAGATGGCTGCCACACACAATTATGTTTTCAGCAATATGGATATCGTGTCCGAGGTTCTCGAGGGTGCAGAGAACAATTCTGTGATCATTTTCAAAATCCAAGATGGCTGCCACACACAATTATGTTTTCAGCAATATGGATATCGTGTCCGAGGTTCACGAGGGTGCAGAGGACGATTTTGGGATTATTTTAAAATCCAAGATGGCTGCCACACACAATTATGTTTTCAGCAATATGGATATCGTGTCCGAGGTTCTCGAGGGTGCAGAGAACAATTCTGTGATCATTTTTGAAATCCAAGATTTAAAAAATGGTCACAAAATCGTTCTCTGCACCCTCGAGAACCTCGGACACGATATCCATATTGCTGAAAACATAGTTGTGTGTGGCAGCCATCTTGGATTTTAAAAATGATCTCAGAATCGTTCTCTGCACCCTCGAGAACCTCGGTTACGATTCCCATAATGTAGTTATCATAATTTTGAGCGACGGCAAACTTGGATTTAAAAAATGATCACAAAATCGTTCTGTGCACTCTCGAGAACCTCGGATACGATACTCATATTGCTGAAAACATTATTGTGTGCGGCAGCGATCTTGGATTTCAAAAATGATCACAGAATATTTTTCTGCACCCTCGAGAACGTCGGACACGATATCCATATTGCTGAAATCATAATTTTGTGCGGCGGCCATCTTGAATTTAAATATGATCACAAAATCGTTTACTGCACCCTCGAGAACCTCGGACACGATATCCATATTGCTGAAAACATATGTGTGTGTGACAGCCATCTTGGATTTTCAAAATGATCACAGAATTGATCTCTGCACCCTCGAGATCCTCGGACACGAAATTCATATTGCTGAAAACATTATTTTGCGAGGCGGCCATCTTGGATTTAAAAATGATCCCAAAATCATTCTCTGCACCCTCGAGAACCTCGGATACGATACCCATAATGTAGTTATCATACTTTTGAGCGGCAGCCATCTTGGATTTGAAAATTGATCACAAAATCGTTATCTGCACCCTCGAGAACCTCGGCCACGATACCCATAATGTAGTTATCAGTAGTGCTAAAATCATAATTTTGTGTAGCGGCCATCTTCGTTTAAAACATGATCCTAAAATCGTTCTCTGCACCCTCGAGAACCTCAAACATGGTATCCATATTGCTGAAAACATAATTGTGTGTGGCAGCCATCTTTGATTTCAAAAATGATCACAGAATCGTTCTCTGCACCCTCGAGAACCTCGGACACGATATCCATATTGCTGAAAACATATGTGTGTGTGACAGCCATCTTGGATTTTAAAAATGATCACAGAATTGATCTCTGCAACCTCGAGAACCTCGGACACGATATTCATATTGCTGAAATCATTATTTTGAGCGACGGCAAACTTGGATTTAAAAAATGATCACAAAATCGTTCTGTGCACTCTCGAGAACCTCGGATACGATACTCATAGTGCTGAAAACATAATTGTATAGGGCAGCCATCTTGGATTTCAAAAATGATCACAGAATCGTTCTCTGCACCCTCGAGAACATCGGATACGATACCCATAATGAATTTATCATACTTTTGAGCGGAGGCCATCTTGGATTCGAAAAATGATCACCAAATCGTACTCTGCACCCTCGAGAACCTCGGGTACGATATCCATATTGCTGAAATCATAATTTTGTGCGGCGGCCATCTTGGATTTCAAATATGATCACAAAATCGTTCTCTGCACCCTCTAGAACCTCGATTACGATACCCATAATGTTGTCATCATAAACTTGTACGGCAGCCATCTTGGATTTCAAAAATGATCCCAAAATCATTCTCTGCACCCTCGAAAACCTCATATAATATTCTTATTGCTGAAAAGATAATTGTGTGTGGCAGCCATCTTGGATTTCAAAATTAATCACAGAATTGTTCTCTGCACCCTCGAGGACCCCGGACACGATATCCACATTGTTGATATCATAATTTTGTGCGGCGGCCATCTTGGATTTCAAATATGATCACAAAATCGTTCTCTGCACCCTCGAGAACCTCGATTACGATACCCATAATGTTGTCATCATAATTTTGCGCGGCGGCCATCTTGGATATCAAAAATGATCCCAAAATCATTCTCTGCACCCTCGAGGACCTCGGACACGATATTCATATTGCTGAAAACATAATTGTGTGCGGCAGCCATCTTGGATTTCTAAATTAATCACAAAATCGTTCTCTGCACCCTCGAGAACTTTGGACACGATATCCATATTGCTGAAAACATAATTGTGTGCGGCAACCCTCTTGGATTTCAAAAATGATCACAGAATTGTTCTCTGCACCCTCCAGAACCTCGGACACGATATTCATATTGCTGAAATCATTATTTTGCGCGGCGGCATTCTTGGATTTAAAAATGATCCCAAAATTGTTCTCTGCACCCTCGAGATCCTCGGACACGATATCCATATAACTGAAATTATAATTTTGTGCGGCGGCCATCTTGGATTTCAAATATGATCAGAAAATTGTGCTCTGCACCCTCGAGAACCTCGAATACGATACCCATAATGTTGTCATCATAAATTTGCGCGGCGGCCATCTAAGTTTTCAAAAATGATCCAAAAATAATTCTCTGCACCCTCGAGAGTCTCGTTCACGATATCCATATTGCTGAAATCATAATATTGTGCGGTGGCCATCTTGGATTTCAAAAATGAACCCACAATCATTCTCTGCACCCTCGAGAACCTTGGATACGAGACCCAAAATGTTGAAATCATACTTTTGAACGGAGGCCATCTTGGATTCGAAAAATGATCACCAAATCGTACTCTGCACCCTCGAGAACCTCGGGTACGATATCCATATTGCTGAAATCATAATTTTGTGTGGCGGCCATCTTGGATTTCAAATATGATCACAAACTTGTTCTCTGCACCCACGAGAACCTCGGGTACAATATCCACATTGCTGAAATCATAATTTTGTGCGGCGGCCATCTTGGATTTCAAATATGATCACAAAATCGTTCTCTGCACCCTCTAGAACCTCGATTACGATACCCATAATGTTGTCATCATAATTTTGCGCGGCGGCCATCTTGGATTTCAAAAATGATCCCAAAATCATTCTCTGCACCCTCGAGGATCTCGGACACGACATTCATATTGCTGAAAACATAATTGTGTGCGGCAGCCACCTTGGATTTCTAAATTAATCACAAAATCGTTCTCTGCAACCTCGAGAACCTTGGACACGATATCCATATTGCTGAAAACATAATTGTGTGCGGCAGCCCTCTTGGATTTCAAAAATGATCACAGAATTGTTCTCTGCACCCTCGAGAACCTCGGACACGATATTCATATTGCTGAAATCAATATTTTGCGCGGCGGCATTCTTGGATTTAAAAATGATCCCAAAATTGTTCTCTGCACCCTCGAGATCCTCGGACACGATATCCATATAATTGAAATTATAATTTTGTGCGGCGGCCATCTTGGATTTCAAATATGATCAGAAAATCGTTCTCTGCACCCTCGAGAACCTCGAATACGATACCCATAATGTTGTCATCATAAATTTGCGCGGCGGCCATCTTCGTTTTCAAAAATGATCCAAAAATCATTCTCTGCACCCTCGAGAACCTTGCATACGAGACCCAAAATGTTGAAGTCATAATTTTGTGTGGTGGCCATCTTGGTTTTCAAAAATGATCCCAAAATCGTTCTCTGCACCCTCAAGAACCTCGGAGACCATATCAATATTACTGAATTCATAATTTTGCGAAGCGGCCCACAAGGATTTAAAAATGATCCCAAAATTGTTCTCTGCATCCTCGAAAACCTCGGTTAAGATACCCATAGTGTTGTAATCATAATTTTGTACGGTGGCCATCTTCGTTTCCAAAAATGATCCTAAAATCGTTCTCTGCGCCCTCGAGAACCTCGGACACGATATCCATATTGCTGAAATCATAATTATGTGCGGCGGCCATCTTGAATTTCAAATATGATCACAAAATCGTTCTCTGCACCCTTTAGAACCTCGGGTACCATATCCATATTGCTGAAATCATTATATTGCGCGTCGGCCATCTTGAATTTAAAAATAATTCCAATATCATTCTCTGCACCCTCGAGAACCTCGGATACGATACCCATAATGTAGTTATCATACTTTTGAGCGGCGGCCATCTTGGATTTGAAAAATGATCACAAAATCGTTCTCTGCACCCTCGAGAACCTCGGATACGATACCCATAATGTAGTTATCATTATTTTGAGCGGCGGCCAACTTGGATTTAAAATATGATCACAAAATCGTTCTGTGCACTCTCGAGAACCTCGGATACGATACTAATATTGCTGAAAACATAATTGTGTGTGGAAGCCATCTCGGATATCAAATATGATCACAAAATCGTTCTCTGCACCCTAGAGAACCTCGGACACGATATCCATATTGCTGAAAACATAATTGTGTGCGGCAGCAATCTTGGATTACAAATATGAACACAAAATCGTTTTCTGCACCATCGAGAACCTCGGACACGATATTCATATTGCTGAAATCATTATTTTGCGCGGCGGCCATCTTGGATTTTAAAAATGATCACAGAATTGTTCTCTGCACCCTCGAGAACCTCGGACACAATATTCATATTGCTGAAATCATTATTTTGCGCGGCGGCCACCTTGGATTTAAAAATAATCCCAAAATCATTCTCTGAACCCTCGAGAACCTCGGGTACGATATCCACATTGCTGAAATCATAATTTTGTGCGGCAGCCATCTTGGATTTCAAATATGATCACAAAATCGTTCTCTGCACCCTCGAGAACCTCGATTACGAATAATGTTGTCATCATAAACTTGCGCGGCGGCCATCTTGGATTTCAAAAATTTTCCCAAAATCATTCTCTGTACCCTCGAGACCCTCGGACACGATATTCATATTGCTGAAAACATAAAAGTGTGCGGTAGCCATCTTCGTTTTAAAAAATGATCCCATAATTGTTCTTTGCACCCTCGAGAACCTCGGACACGATATCCATTTTGCTGAAAACATAATTGTGTGCGACAGCCCTCTTGGATTTCAAAAATGAACACAAAATTGTTCTCTGCACCCTCGAGAACCTCGGACACGATATCCATATTGCTGAAAACATAATTGTGTGTGACAGCCATCTTGGATTTCAAAAATGATCACAGAATTGTTCTCTGCACCCTCGAGAACCTCGGACACGATACCCATATTGCTGAAAACATAATTGTGTGTGGCAGCCATCTTGGATTTTAAAATTGATCACAGAATTGTTCTCTGCTACCTCGAGAACCTCGGACACGATATTCATATTGCTGAAATCATACTTTTGCGCGACGGCCATCTTGAATTTAAAAATGATCCCAAAATCATTCTCTGCACCCTCGAGAACCTCGGATACAATACCCATAATGTAGTTATCATACTTTTGAGCGGCTGCCATCTTGGATTTGAAAAATGATCACAAAATCGTTCTCTGCACCCTCGAGAACCTCGGATACGATACCCATAATGTAGTTATCATTATTTTGAGCGGCGGCCAACTTGGATTTAAAAAATGATCACAAAATCGTTCTGTGCACTCTCGAGAACCTCGGATACGATACTCATATTGCTGAAAACATAATTGTGTGTAGAAGCCATCTTGGATTTCAAATATGATCACAAAATCGTTCTCTGCACCCTAGAGAACCTCGGACACGATATCCATATTGCTGAAAACATAATTGTGTGGGGCAGCCCTCTTGGATTTCAAAAATGATCCCAAAATTGTTCTCTGCACCCTTGAGAACCCCGGACACGATATCCATATTGCTAAAATCATAATTCTGTGTAGCGGCCATCTTTTTTTAAAAAATGATCCTAAAATCGTTCTCTGCACCCTCGAGAACCTCGAACACGATATCCATATTGCTGAAAACATAATTGTGTGCGGCAGCCCTCTTGGATTTCAAATATGATCACAAATTCGTCCTCTTCACCCTCGAGAACCTCGAATACGATACCCATAATGTTGTCATCAAAATTTTGCGCGGCGGCCATCTTGGATTTCAAAAATGATCACAAAATCATTCTCTGCACCCTCGAGAACCTCGGGCACGATATCCATATTGCTGAAAACATAATTATGTACGGCAGCCCTCTTGGATTTAGAAAATGAACACAAAATCGTTCTCTACACCATCGAGAACCTCGGACACGATATCCATATTGCTGAAATCATAATTTTGTGCGGCGGCCATCTTGGATTTCAAAAATGATCACAAAATCATTCTCTGCACCCTCGAGAACCTCGGGCACGATATCCATATTGCTGAAAACACAATTATGTACGGCAGCCCTCTTGGATTTAAAAAATGAACACAAAATCGTTCTCTACACCATCGAGAACCTCGGACACGATACCCATAATGTAGTTATCATACTTTTGAGCGGCGGCCATCTTGGATTTGAAAAATGATCACAAAATCGTTCTCTGCACCCTCGAGTACCTGGGATACGATACCCATAATGTAGTTATCATTATTTTGAGCGGCGGCCAATTTGGATTTAAAAAATGATCACAAAATCGTTCTGTGCACTCTCGAGAACCTCGGATACGATACTCATATTGCTGAAAACATAATTATGTGTAGAAGCCATCTTGGATTTCAAATATGATCACAAAATCGTTCTCTGCACCCTAGAGAACCTCGGACACGATATCCATATTGCTGAAAACACAATTGTGTGCGGCAGCCCTCTTGGATTTCAAAAATGATCCCAAAATCGTTCTCTGCATTCTCGAGAACCTCGAACACGATATCCATATTGCTGAAAACATAATTGTATGTGGCAGCCATCTTGGATTTCAAAAATGATCACAGAATTGATCTCTGCACCCTCGAGAACCTCAGGTACGATATCCATATTGCTGAAATCATAATTTTGTGCGGCGGCCATCTTGGATTTCAAATATGATCACAAAATTGTTCTCTGCACCCTCGAGAACCTCGGGTACAATATCCACATTGCTGAAATCATAATTTTGTGCGGCGGCCAGCTTGGATTTCAAATATGATCACAAAATCGTTCTCTGCACCCTCTAGAACCTCGATTACGATACCCATAATGTTGTCATCATAACTTGCACGGCGGCCATCTTGGATTTCAAATATGATCCTTAAATCATTCTCTGCACCCTCGAAAACCTCGGACACGATACTCATATTGCTGAAAACATAATTGTGTGTAGAAGCAATCTTGGATTTCAAATATCATCACAAAATCGTTCTCTGCACACTAGAGAACCTCGGACACGATATCCATATTGCTGAAAACATAACTGTGTGCAGCAGCCCTCTTGGATTTCAAATATGATCACAAATTCGTTCTCTGCACCCTCGAGAACCTCGGACACGATATCCATATTGCTGAAAACATATGTGTGCATGACAGCCATCTTGGATTTTAAAAATGATCACAGAATTGATCTCTGCACCCTCGAGAACCTCGGACACGATATTCATATTGCTGAAATCATTATTTTGCGCGGCGGCCATCTTGGATTTAAAAATGTACCAAAATCATTCTCTGCACCCACGAGAACCTCGGATACGATACCCATAATGTAGTTATCATACTTTTGAGCGGCAGCCATCTTGAATTTGAAAATTGATCACAAAATCGTTATCTGCACCCTCGAGAACCTCGGATACGATACCCATAATGTAGTTATCAGTAGTGCTAAAATTATAATTTTGTGTAGCGGCCATCTTCGTTTAAAAAATGATCCTAAAATCGTTCTCTGCACCCTGGAGAACCTCAAACACGATATCCATATTGCCGAAAACATAATTGTGTGTGGCAGCCATCTTGGATTTCAAAAATGATCACAGAATTGTTCTCTGCACCCTCGAGAACCTCGGAAACGATATCCATATTGCTGAAAACATATGTGTGTGTGACAGCCATCTTGGATTTAAAAAATGATCACAGAATTGATCTCTGCACCCTCGAGAACCTCGGACACGATATTCATATTGCTGAAATCATAATTTTGTGCGGCGGCCATCTTGTATTTCAAATATGATCACAAAATCATTCTTTGCACCCTCTAGAACCTCGATTACGATACCCATAATGTTGTCATCATAAACTTGCACGGCGGCCATCTTGGATTTCAAAAATGATCCTAAAATCATTCTCTGCACCCTCGAAAACCTCGGACACGATACTCATATTGCTGAAAACATAATTGTGTGTAGAAGCCATCTTGGATTTCAAATATGATCACAAAATCGTTCTCTGCACCCTAGAGAACCTCGGACGCGATATCCATATTGCTGAAAACATATGTGTGCGTGACAGCCATCTTGGATTTTAAAAATGATCACAGAATTGATCTCTGCACCCTCGAGAACCTCGGACACGATATTCATATTGCTGAAATCATTATTTTGCGCGGCGGCCATCTTGGATTTAAAACTGATCCCAAAATCATTCTCTGCACCCTCGAGAACCTCGGGTACGATATCCATATTGCTGAAAACATAATTATGTACGGCAGCACTCTTGGATTTCAAAAATGAACACAAAATCGTTTTCTGCACCATCGAGAACCTCGGACACGATATTCATATTGCTGAAATCATTATTTAGCGCGGCAGCCATCTTGGATTTTAAAAATGATCACAGAATTGTTCTCTGCACTCTCGAGAACCTCGGACACAATATTCATATTGCTGAAATAATTATTTTGCGCGGCGGCCACCTTGGATTTAAAAATAATCCCAAAATCATTCTCTGAACCCTCGAGAACCTCGGGTACGATATCCACATTGCTGAAATCATAATTTTGTGCGGTAGCCATCTTCGTTTTAAAAAATGATACCAAAATTGTTCTCTGCACCCTCGAGAACCTTGGACACGATATCCATATTGCTGAAAACATAATTGTGTGCGGCAGCCCTCTTGGATTTCAAAAATGATAACAGAATTGTTCTCTGCCCCCTCGAGAACCTCGGGTACGATATCCACATTGCTGAAAACATAATTTTGTGCGGCGGCCATCTTGGATTTCAAATATGATCACAAAATCGTTCTCTGCACCCTAGACAACCTCGGACACGATATCCATATTGCTGAAAACATAATTGTGTGCGGCAGCCCTCTTGGATTTCAAAAATGAACACAAAATTTTTCTCTGCACCCTCGAGAACCTCGGACACGATATCCATATTGCTGAAAACATAATTGTGTGTGACAGCCATCTTGGATTTTAAAAATGATCACAGAATTGTTCTCTGCACACTCGAGAACCTCGGACACGATACCCATATTGCTGAAAACATAATTGTGTGTGGCAGCCATCTTGGATTTTAAAATTGATCACAGAATTGTTCTCTGCACCCTCGAGAACCTCGGACACGATATTCATATTGCTGAAATCATTATTTTGCGCGTCGGCCATTTTGAATTTAAAAATGATCCCAAAATCATTCTCTGCACCCTCGAGATCCTCGGATACAATACCCATAATGTAGTTATCATACTTTTGAGCGGCTGCCATCTTGGATTTGAAAAATGATCACAAAATCGTTCTCTGCACCCTCGAGAACCTCGGATACGATACCCATAATGTAGTTATCATTATTTTGAGCGGCGGCCAACTTGGATTTAAAAAATGATCACAAAATCGTTCTGTGCACTCTCGAGAACCTCGGATACGATACTCATATTTCTGAAAACATAATTGTGTGTAGAAGCCATCTTGGATTTCAAATATGATCACAAAATCGTTCTCTGCACCCTAGAGAACCTTGAATACGATACCCATAATGTTGTCATCAAAATTTTGCGCGGCGGCCATCTTGGATTTCAAAAATGATCACAAAATCATTCTCTGCACCCTCGAGAACCTCGGGTACGATATCCATATTGCTGAAAACATAATTATGTACGGCAGCCCTCTTGGATTTAAAAAATGAACACAAAATCGTTCTCTACACCATCGAGAACCACGGACACGATATCCATATTGCTGAAATCATAATTTTGCGCGGCGGCCATCTTGGATTTCAAAATAATCCCAAAATTGTTCTCTGCACCCTCGAGAACCCAGGACACGATATCCATATTGCTAAAATCATAATTCTGTGTAGCGGCCATCTTTGTTTAAAAAATGATCCTAAAATCGTTCTCTGCACCCTCGAGAACCTCGAACACGATATCCATATTGCTGAAAACAGAATTGTGTGCGGCAGCCCTCTTGGATTTCAAATATGATCACAAATTCGTCCTCTGCACCCTCGAGAACCTCGAATACGATACCCATAATGTTGTCATCAAAATTTTGCGCGGCGGCCATCTTGGATTTCAAAAATGATCACAAAATCATTCTCTGCACCCTCGAGAACCTCGGGCACGATATCCATATTGCTGAAAATATAATAATGTACGGCAGCCCTCTTGGATTTAGAAAATGAACACAAAATCGTTCTCTCCACCATCGAGAACCTCGGACACGATATCCATATTGCTGAAATCATAATTTTGCGCGGCGGCCATCTTGGATTTCAAAAATGATCACAAAATCATTCTCTGCACCCTCGAGAACCTCGGGCACGATATCCATATTGCTCAAAACATAATTATGTACGGCAGCCCTCTTGGATTTAAAAAATTAACACAAAATCGTTCTCTACACCATCGAGAACCTCGGACACGATACCCATAATGTAGTTATCATACTTTTGAGCGGCGGCCATCTTGGATTTGAAAAATGATCACAAAATCGTTCTCTGCACCCTCAAGAACCTGGGATACGATACCCATAATGTAGTTATCATTATTTTGAGCGGCGGCCAATTTGGATTTAAAAAATGATCACAAAATCGTTCTGTGCACTCTCGAGAACCTCGGATACGATACTCATATTGCTGAAAACATAATTATGTGTAGAAGCCATCTTGGATTTCAAATATGATCACAAAATCGTTCTCTGCACCCTAGAGAACCTCGGACACGATATCCATATTGCTGAAAACACAATTGTGTGCGGCAGCCCTCTTGGATTTCAAAAATGATCCCAAAATCGTTCTCTGCACCCTCGAGAACCTCGAACACGATATCCATATTGCTGAAAACATAATTGTGTGTGGCAGCCATCTTGGATTTCAAAAATGATCACAGAATTGATCTCTGCACCCTCGAGAACCTCAGGTACGATATCCACAATGCTGAAATCATAATTTTGTGCGGCGGCCATCTTGGATTTCAAATATGATCACAAAATCGTTCTCTGTACCCTCTAGAACCTCGATTACGATACCCATAATGTTGTCATCATAACTTGCACGGCGGCCATCTTGGATTTCAAAAATGATCCTTAAATCATTCTCTGCACCCTCGAAAACCTCGGACACGATACTCATATTGCTGAAAACATAATTGTGTGTAGAAGCCATCTTGGATTTCAAATATGATCACAAAATCGTTCTCTGCACCCTAGAGAACCTCGGACGCGATATCCATATTGCTGAAAACATAACTGTGTGCAGCAGCCCTCTTGGATTTCAAATATGATCACAAATTCGTTCTCTGCACCCTCGAGAACCTCGGACACGATATCCATATTGCTGAAAACATATGTGTGCGTGACAGCCATCTTGGATTTTAAAAATGATCACAGAATTGATCTCTGCACCCTCGAGAACCTCGGACACGATATTCATATTGCTGAAATCATTATTTTGCGCGGCGGCCATCTTGGATTTAAAAATGATCCCAAAATCATTCTCTGCACCCTCGAGAACCTCGGATACGATACCCATAATGTAGTTATCATACTTTTGAGCGGCAGCCATCTTGGATTTGAAAATTGATCACAAAATCGTTATCTGCACCCTCTAGAACCTCGGATACGATACCCATAATGTAGTTATCAGTAGTGCTAAAATCATAATTTTGTGTAGCGGCCATCTTCGTTTAAAAAATGATCCTAAAATCGTTCTCTGCACCCTCGAGAACCTCGGACACGATATCCATATTGCTGAAAACATAATTGTGTGTGGCAGCCATCTTGGATTTCAAAAATGATCACAGAATTGTTCTCTGCACCCTCGAGAACCTCGGATACGATACCCATAATGTAGTTATCATACTTTTGAGCGGCGGCCATCTTGGATTTGAAAAATGATCACAAAATCGTTCTCTGCACCCTCGAGAACCTCGGATACGATACCCATAATGTAGTTATCATTATTTTGAGCGGCGGCCAACTTGGATTTAAAATATGATCACAAAATCGTTCTGTGCACTCTCGAGAACCTCGGATACGATACTCATATTGCTGAAAACATAATTGTGTGTGGAAGCCATCTCGGATATCAAATATGATCACAAAATCGTTCTCTGCACCCTAGAGAACCTCGGACACGATATCCATATTGCTGAAAACATAATTGTGTGCGGCAGCAATCTTGGATTACAAATATGAACACAAAATCGTTTTCTGCACCATCGAGAACCTCGGACACGATATTCATATTGCTGAAATCATTATTTTGCGCGGCGGCCATCTTGGATTTTAAAAATGATCACAGAATTGTTCTCTGCACCCTCGAGAACCTCGGATACAATATTCATATTGCTGAAATCATTATTTTGCGCGGCGGCCACCTTGGATTTAAAAATAATCCCAAAATCATTCTCTGAACCCTCGAGAACCTCGGGTACGATATCCACATTGCTGAAATAATAATTTTGTGCGGCAGCCATCTTGGATTTCAAATATGATCACAAAATCGTTCTCTGCACCCTCGAGAACCTCGATTACGAATAATGTTGTCATCATAAACTTGCGCGGCGGCCATCTTGGATTTCAAAAATTTTCCCAAAATCATTCTCTGTACCCTCGAGACCCTCGGACACGATATTCATATTGCTGAAAACATAAAAGTGTGCGGTAGCCATCTTCGTTTTAAAAAAAATACCAAAATTGTTCTCTGCACCCTCGAGAACCTTGGACACGATATCCATATTGCTGAAAACATAATTGTGTGCGGCAGCCCTCTTGGATTTCAAAAATGATAACAGAATTGTTCTCTGCCCCCTCGAGAACCTCGGGTACGATATCCACATTGCTGAAAACATAATTTTGTGCGGCGGCCATCTTGGATTTCAAATATGATCACAAAATCGTTCTCTGCACCCTAGACAACCTCGGACACGATATCCATATTGCTGAAATCATAATTTTGCGCGGCGGCCATCTTGGATTTCAAAAATGATCACAAAATCATTCTCTGCACCCTCGAGAACCTCGGGCACGATATCCATATTGCTGAAAACATAATTATGTACGGCAGCCCTCTTGGATTTAAAAAATGAACACAAAATCGTTCTCTACACCATCGAGAACCTCGGACACGATACCCATAATGTAGTTATCATACTTTTGAGCGGCGGCCATCTTGGATTTGAAAAATGATCACAAAATCGTTCTCTGCACCCTCGAGCACCTGGGATACGATACCCATAATGTAGTTATCATTATTTTGAGCGGCGGCCAATTTGGATTTAAAATATGATCACAAAATCGTTCTGTGCACTCTCGAGAACCTCGGATACGATACTAATATTGCTGAAAACATAATTGTGTGTGGAAGCCATCTCGGATATCAAATATGATCACAAAATCGTTCTCTGCACCCTAGAGAACCTCGGACACGATATCCATATTGCTGAAAACATAATTGTGTGCGGCAGCAATCTTGGATTACAAATATGAACACAAAATCGTTTTCTGCACCATCGAGAACCTCGGACACGATATTCATATTGCTGAAATCATTATTTTGCGCGGCGGCCATCTTGGATTTTAAAAATGATCCCAAAATCGTTCTCTGCATCTTCGAGAACCTCGGACACAATATTCATATTGCTGAAATCATTATTTTGCGCGGCGGCCACCTTGGATTTAAAAATAATCCCAAAATCATTCTCTGAACCCTCGAGAACCTCAGGTACGATATCCATATTGCTGAAATCATAATTTTGTGCGGCAGCCATCTTGGATTTCAAATATGATCACAAAATCGTTCTCTGCACCCTCGAGAACCTCGATTACGAATAATGTTGTCATCATAAACTTGCGCGGCGGCCATCTTGGATTTCAAAAATTTTCCCAAAATCATTCTCTGTACCCTCGAGACCCTCGGACACGATATTCATATTGCTGAAAACATAAAAGTGTGCGGTAGCCATCTTCGTTTTAAAAAATGATACCAAAATTGTTCTCTGCACCCTCGAGAACCTCGGACACGATATCCATATTGCTGAAAACATAATTGTGTGCGGCAGCCCTCTTGGATTTCAAAAATGAACACAAAATTGTTCTCTGCACCCTCGAGAACCTCGGACACGATATCCATATTGCTGAAAACATAATTGTGTGTGACAGCCATCTTGGATTTTAAAAATGATCACAGAATTGTTCTCTGCACCCTCGAGAACCTCGGACACGATACCCATATTGCTGAAAACATAATTGTGTGTGGCAGCCATCTTGGATTTTAAAATTGATCACAGAATTGTTCTCTGCTACCTCGAGAACCTCGGACACGATATTCATATTGCTGAAATCATACTTTTGCGCGACGGCCATCTTGAATTTAAAAATGATCCCAAAATCATTCTCTGCACCCTCGCGAACCTCGGATACAATACCCATAATGTAGTTATCATACTTTTGAGCGGCTGCCATCTTGGATTTGAAAAATGATCACAAAATCGTTCTCTGCACCCTCGAGAACCTCGGATACGATACCCATAATGTAGTTATCATTATTTTGAGCGGCGGCCAACTTGGATTTAAAAAATGATCACAAAATCGTTCTGTGCACTCTCGAGAACCTCGGATACGATACTCATATTGCTGAAAACATAATTGTGTGTAGAAGCCATCTTGGATTTCAAATATGATCACAAAATCGTTCTCTGCACCCTAGAGAACCTCGGACACGATATCCATATTGCTGAAAACATAATTGTGTGCGGCAGCCCTCTTGGATTTCAAAAATGATCCCAAAATTGTTCTCTGCACCCTTGAGAACCCCGGACACGATATCCATATTGCTAAAATCATAATTCTGTGTAGCGGCCATCTTTTTTTAAAAAATGATCCTAAAATCGTTCTCTGCACCCTCGAGAACCTCGAACACGATATCCATATTGCTGAAAACATAATTGTGTGCGGCAGCCCTCTTGGATTTCAAATATGATCACAAATTCGTCCTCTTCACCCTCGAGAACCTCGAATACGATACCCATAATGTTGTCATCAAAATTTTGCGCGGCGGCCATCTTGGATTTCAAAAATGATCACAAAATCGTTCTCTGCACCCTCGAGAACCTCGGGCACGATATCCATATTGCTGAAAACATAATTATGTACGGCAGCCCTCTTGGATTTAGAAAATGAACACAAAATCGTTCTCTACACCATCGAGAACCTCGGACACGATATCCATATTGCTGAAATCATAATTTTGCGCGGCGGCCATCTTGGATTTCAAAAATGATCACAAAATCATTCTCTGCACCCTCGAGAACCTCGGGCACGATATCCATATTGCTGAAAACATAATTATGTACGGCAGCCCTCTTGGATTTAAAAAATGAACACAAAATCGTTCTCTACACCATCGAGAACCTCGGACACGATACCCATAATGTAGTTATCATACTTTTGAGCGGCGGCCATCTTGGATTTGAAAAATGATCACAAAATCGTTCTCTGCACCCTCGAGTACCTGGGATACGATACCCATAATGTAGTTATCATTATTTTGAGCGGCGGCCAATTTGGATTTAAAAAATGATCACAAAATCGTTCTGTGCACTCTCGAGAACCTCGGATACGATACTCATATTGCTGAAAACATAATTATGTGTAGAAGCCATCTTGGATTTCAAATATGATCACAAAATCGTTCTCTGCACCCTAGAGAACCTCGGACACGATATCCATATTGCTGAAAACACAATTGTGTGCGGCAGCCCTCTTGGATTTCAAAAATGATCCCAAAATCGTTCTCTGCATCCTCGAGAACCTCGAACACGATATCCATATTGCTGAAAACATAATTGTATGTGGCAGCCATCTTGGATTTCAAAAATGATCACAGAATTGATCTCTGCACCCTCGAGAACCTCAGGTACGATATCCATATTGCTGAAATCATAATTTTGTGCGGCGGCCATCTTGGATTTCAAATATGATCACAAAATTGTTCTCTGCACCCTCGAGAACCTCGGGTACAATATCCACATTGCTGAAATCATAATTTTGTGCGGCGGCCAGCTTGGATTTCAAATATGATCACAAAATCGTTCTCTGCACCCTCTAGAACCTCGATTACGATACCCATAATGTTGTCATCATAACTTGCACGGCGGCCATCTTGGATTTCAAATATGATCCTTAAATCATTCTCTGCACCCTCGAAAACCTCGGACACGATACTCATATTGCTGAAAACATAATTGTGTGTAGAAGCAATCTTGGATTTCAAATATCATCACAAAATCGTTCTCTGCACCCTAGAGAACCTCGGACACGATATCCATATTGCTGAAAACATAACTGTGTGCAGCAGCCCTCTTGGATTTCAAATATGATCACAAATTCGTTCTCTGCACCCTCGAGAACCTCGGACACGATATCCATATTGCTGAAAACATATGTGTGCATGACAGCCATCTTGGATTTTAAAAATGATCACAGAATTGATCTCTGCACCCTCGAGAACCTCGGACACGATATTCATATTGCTGAAATCATTATTTTGCGCGGCGGCCATCTTGGATTTAAAAATGTACCAAAATCATTCTCTGCACCCACGAGAACCTCGGATACGATACCCATAATGTAGTTATCATACTTTTGAGCGGCAGCCATCTTGAATTTGAAAATTGATCACAAAATCGTTATCTGCACCCTCGAGAACCTCGGATACGATACCCATAATGTAGTTATCAGTAGTGCTAAAATTATAATTTTGTGTAGCGGCCATCTTCGTTTAAAAAATGATCCTAAAATCGTTCTCTGCACCCTGGAGAAACTCAAACACGATATCCATATTGCCGAAAACATAATTGTGTGTGGCAGCCATCTTGGATTTCAAAAATGATCACAGAATTGTTCTCTGCACCCTCGAGAACCTCGGAAACGATATCCATATTGCTGAAAACATATGTGTGTGTGACAGCCATCTTGGATTTAAAAAATGATCACAGAATTGATCTCTGCACCCTCGAGAACCTCGGACACGATATTCATATTGCTGAAATCATAATTTTGTGCGGCGGCCATCTTGTATTTCAAATATGATCACAAAATCATTCTTTGCACCCTCTAGAACCTCGATTACGATACCCATAATGTTGTCATCATAAACTTGCACGGCGGCCATCTTGGATTTCAAAAATGATCCTAAAATCATTCTCTGCACCCTCGAAAACCTCGGACACGATACTCATATTGCTGAAAACATAATTGTGTGTAGAAGCCATTTTGGATTTCAAATATGATCACAAAATCGTTCTCTGCACCCTAGAGAACCTCGGACGCGATATCCATATTGCTGAAAACATATGTGTGCGTGACAGCCATCTTGGATTTTAAAAATGATCACAGAATTGATCTCTGCACCCTCGAGAACCTCGGACACGATATTCATATTGCTGAAATCATTATTTTGCGCGGCGGCCATCTTGGATTTAAAACTGATCCCAAAATCATTCTCTGCACCCTCGAGAACCTCGGGTACGATATCCATATTGCTGAAAACATAATTATGTACGGCAGCACTCTTGGATTTCAAAAATGAACACAAAATCGTTTTCTGCACCATCGAGAACCTCGGACACGATATTCATATTGCTGAAATCATTATTTAGCGCGGCAGCCATCTTGGATTTTAAAAATGATCACAGAATTGTTCTCTGCACCCTCGAGAACCTCGGACACAATATTCATATTGCTGAAATCATTATTTTGCGCGGCGGCCACCTTGGATTTAAAAATAATCCCAAAATCATTCTCTGAACCCTCGAGAACCTCGGGTACGATATCCACATTGCTGAAATCATAATTTTGTGCGGTAGCCATCTTCGTTTTAAAAAATGATACCAAAATTGTTCTCTGCACCCTCGAGAACCTTGGACACGATATCCATATTGCTGAAAACATAATTGTGTGCGGCAGCCCTCTTGGATTTCAAAAATGATAACAGAATTGTTCTCTGCCCCCTCGAGAACCTCGGGTACGATATCCACATTGCTGAAAACATAATTTTGTGCGGCGGCCATCTTGGATTTCAAATATGATCACAAAATCGTTCTCTGCACCCTAGACAACCTCGGACACGATATCCATATTGCTGAAAACATAATTGTGTGCGGCAGCCCTCTTGGATTTCAAAAATGAACACAAAATTTTTCTCTGCACCCTCGAGAACCTCGGACACGATATCCATATTGCTGAAAACATAATTGTGTGTGACAGCCATCTTGGATTTTAAAAATGATCACAGAATTGTTCTCTGCACACTCGAGAACCTCGGACACGATACCCATATTGCTGAAAACATAATTGTGTGTGGCAGCCATCTTGAATTTTAAAATTGATCACAGAATTGTTCTCTGCACCCTCGAGAACCTCGGACACGATATTCATATTGCTGAAATCATTATTTTGCGCGTCGGCCATTTTGAATTTTAAAATGATCCCAAAATCATTCTCTGCACCCTCGAGATCCTCGGATACAATACCCATAATGTAGTTATCATACTTTTGAGCGGCTGCCATCTTGGATTTGAAAAATGATCACAAAATCGTTCTCTGCACCCTCGAGAACCTCGGATACGATACCCATAATGTAGTTATCATTATTTTGAGCGGCGGCCAACTTGGATTTAAAAAATGATCACAAAATCGTTCTGTGCACTCTCGAGAACCTCGGATACGATACTCATATTGCTGAAAACATAATTGTGTGTAGAAGCCATCTTGGATTTCAAATATGATCACAAAATCGTTCTCTGCACCCTAGAGAACCTTGAATACGATACCCATAATGTTGTCATCAAAATTTTGCGCGGCGGCCATCTTGGATTTCAAAAATGATCACAAAATCATTCTCTGCACCCTCGAGAACCTCGGGTACGATATCCATATTGCTGAAAACATAATTATGTACGGCAGCCCTCTTGGATTTAAAAAATGAACACAAAATCGTTCTCTACACCATCGAGAACCACGGACACGATATCCATATTGCTGAAATCATAATTTTGCGCGGCGGCCATCTTGGATTTCAAAATAATCCCAAAATTGTTCTCTGCACCCTCGAGAACCCAGGACACGATATCCGTATTGCTAAAATCATAATTCTGTGTAGCGGCCATCTTTGTTTAAAAAATGATCCTAAAATCATTCTCTGCACCCTCGAGAACCTCGAACACGATATCCATATTGCTGAAAACAGAATTGTGTGCGGCAGCCCTCTTGGATTTCAAATATGATCACAAATTCGTCCTCTGCACCCTCGAGAACCTCGAATACGATACCCATAATGTTGTCATCAAAATTTTGCGCGGCGGCCATCTTGGATTTCAAAAATGATCACAAAATCATTCTCTGCACCCTCGAGAACCTCGGGCACGATATCCATATTGCTGAAAATATAATAATGTACGGCAGCCCTCTTGGATTTAGAAAATGAACACAAAATCGTTCTCTCCACCATCGAGAACCTCGGACACGATATCCATATTGCTGAAATCATAATTTTGCGCGGCGGCCATCTTGGATTTCAAAAATGATCACAAAATCATTCTCTGCACCCTCGAGAACCTCGGGCACGATATCCATATAGCTCAAAACATAATTATGTACGGCAGCCCTCTTGGATTTAAAAAATTAACACAAAATCGTTCTCTACACCATCGAGAACCTCGGACACGATACCCATAATGTAGTTATCATACTTTTGAGCGGCGGCCATCTTGGATTTGAAAAATGATCACAAAATCGTTCTCTGCACCCTCAAGAACCTGGGATACGATACCCATAATGTAGTTATCATTATTTTGAGCGGCGGCCAATTTGGATTTAAAAAATGATCACAAAATCGTTCTGTGCACTCTCGAGAACCTCGGATACGATACTCATATTGCTGAAAACATAATTATGTGTAGAAGCCATCTTGGATTTCAAATATGATCACAAAATCGTTCTCTGCACCCTAGAGAACCTCGGACACGATATCCATATTGCTGAAAACACAATTGTGTGCGGCAGCCCTCTTGGATTTCAAAAATGATCCCAAAATCGTTCTCTGCACCCTCGAGAACCTCGAACACGATATCCATATTGCTGAAAACATAATTGTGTGTGGCAGCCATCTTGGATTTCAAAAATGATCACAGAATTGATCTCTGCACCCTCGAGAACCTCAGGTACGATATCCACAATGCTGAAATCATAATTTTGTGCGGCGGCCATCTTGGATTTCAAATATGATCACAAAATCGTTCTCTGTACCCTCTAGAACCTCGATTACGATACCCATAATGTTGTCATCATAACTTGCACGGCGGCCATCTTGGATTTCAAAAATGATCCTTAAATCATTCTCTGCACCCTCGAAAACCTCGGACACGATACTCATATTGCTGAAAACATAATTGTGTGTAGAAGCCATCTTGGATTTCAAATATGATCACAAAATCGTTCTCTGCACCCTAGAGAACCTCGGACGCGATATCCATATTGCTGAAAACATAACTGTGTGCAGCAGCCCTCTTGGATTTCAAATATGATCACAAATTCGTTCTCTGCACCCTCGAGAACCTCGGACACGATATCCATATTGCTGAAAACATATGTGTGCGTGACAGCCATCTTGGATTTTAAAAATGATCACAGAATTGATCTCTGCACCCTCGAGAACCTCGGACACGATATTCATATTGCTGAAATCATTATTTTGCGCGGCGGCCATCTTGGATTTAAAAATGATCCCAAAATCATTCTCTGCACCCTCGAGAACCTCGGATACGATACCCATAATGTAGTTATCATACTTTTGAGCGGCAGCCATCTTGGATTTGAAAATTGATCACAAAATCGTTATCTGCACCCTCTAGAACCTCGGATACGATACCCATAATGTAGTTATCAGTAGTGCTAAAATCATAATTTTGTGTAGCGGCCATCTTCGTTTAAAAAATGATCCTAAAATCGTTCTCTGCACCCTCGAGAACCTCGGACACGATATCCATATTGCTGAAAACATAATTGTGTGTGGCAGCCATCTTGGATTTCAAAAATGATCACAGAATTGTTCTCTGCACCCTCGAGAACCTCGGATACGATACCCATAATGTAGTTATCATACTTTTGAGCGGCGGCCATCTTGGATTTGAAAAATGATCACAAAATCGTTCTCTGCACCCTCGAGAACCTCGGATACGATACCCATAATGTAGTTATCATTATTTTGAGCGGCGGCCAACTTGGATTTAAAATATGATCACAAAATCGTTCTGTGCACTCTCGAGAACCTCGGATACGATACTCATATTGCTGAAAACATAATTGTGTGTGGAAGCCATCTCGGATATCAAATATGATCACAAAATCGTTCTCTGCACCCTAGAGAACCTCGGACACGATATCCATATTGCTGAAAACATAATTGTGTGCGGCAGCAATCTTGGATTACAAATATGAACACAAAATCGTTTTCTGCACCATCGAGAACCTCGGACACGATATTCATATTGCTGAAATCATTATTTTGCGCGGCGGCCATCTTGGATTTTAAAAATGATCACAGAATTGTTCTCTGCACCCTCGAGAACCTCGGATACAATATTCATATTGCTGAAATCATTATTTTGCGCGGCGGCCACCTTGGATTTAAAAATAATCCCAAAATCATTCTCTGAACCCTCGAGAACCTCGGGTACGATATCCACATTGCTGAAATAATAATTTTGTGCGGCAGCCATCTTGGATTTCAAATATGATCACAAAATCGTTCTCTGCACCCTCGAGAACCTCGATTACGAATAATGTTGTCATCATAAACTTGCGCGGCGGCCATCTTGGATTTCAAAAATTTTCCCAAAATCATTCTCTGTACCCTCGAGACCCTCGGACACGATATTCATATTGCTGAAAACATAAAAGTGTGCGGTAGCCATCTTCGTTTTAAAAAATGATACCAAAATTGTTCTCTGCACCCTCGAGAACCTTGGACACGATATCCATATTGCTGAAAACATAATTGTGTGCGGCAGCCCTCTTGGATTTCAAAAATGATAACAGAATTGTTCTCTGCCCCCTCGAGAACCTCGGGTACGATATCCACATTGCTGAAAACATAATTTTGTGCGGCGGCCATCTTGGATTTCAAATATGATCACAAAATCGTTCTCTGCACCCTAGACAACCTCGGACACGATATCCATATTGCTGAAATCATAATTTTGCGCGGCGGCCATCTTGGATTTCAAAAATGATCACAAAATCATTCTCTGCACCCTCGAGAACCTCGGGCACGATATCCATATTGCTGAAAACATAATTATGTACGGCAGCCCTCTTGGATTTAAAAAATGAACACAAAATCGTTCTCTACACCATCGAGAACCTCGGACACGATACCCATAATGTAGTTATCATACTTTTGAGCGGCGGCCATCTTGGATTTGAAAAATGATCACAAAATCGTTCTCTGCACCCTCGAGCACCTGGGATACGATACCCATAATGTAGTTATCATTATTTTGAGCGGCGGCCAATTTGGATTTAAAAAATGATCACAAAATCGTTCTGTGCACTCTCGAGAACCTCGGATACGATACTCATATTGCTGAAAACATAATTATGTGTAGAAGCCATCTTGGATTTCCAATATGATCACAAAATCGTTCTCTGCACCCTAGAGAACCTCGGACACGATATCCATATTGCTGAAAACACAATTGTGTGCGGCAGCCCTCTTGGATTTCAAAAATGATCCCAAAATCGTTCTCTGCATCTTCGAGAACCTCGAACACGATATCCATATTGCTGAAAACATAATTGTGTGTGGCAGCAATCTTGGATTTCAAAAATGATCACAGAATTGATCTCTGCACCCTCGAGAACCTCAGGTACGATATCCATATTGCTGAAATCATAATTTTGTGCGGCGGCCATCTTGGATTTCAAATATGATCACAAAATTGTTCTCTGCACCCTCGAGAACCTCGGGTACAATATCCACATTGCTGAAATCATAATTTTGTGCGGCGGCCAGCTTGGATTTCAAATATGATCACAAAATCGTTCTATGCACCCTCTAGAACCTCGATTACGATACCCATAATGTTGTCATCATAACTTGCACGGCGGCCATCTTGGATTTCAAAAATGATCCTTAAATCATTCTCTGCACCCTCGAAAACCTCGGACACGATACTCATATTGCTGAAAACATAATTGTGTGTAGAAGCCATCTTGGATTTCAAATATCATCACAAAATCGTTCTCTGCACCCTAGAGAACCTCGGACACGTATCCATATTGCTGAAAACATATGTGTGCATGACAGCCATCTTGGATTTTAAAAATGATCACAGAATTGATCTCTGCACCCTCGAGAACCTCGGACACGATATTCATATTGCTGAAATCATTATTTTGCGCGGCGGCCATCTTGGATTTAAAAATGATCCCAAAATCATTCTCTGCACCCTCGAGAACCTCGGATACGATACCCATAATGTAGTTATCATACTTTTGAGCGGCAGCCATCTTGGATTTGAAAATTGATCACAAAATCGTTATCTGCACCCTCGAGAACCTCGGATACGATACCCATAATGTAGTTATCAGTAGTGCTAAAATCATAATTTTGTGTAGCGGCCATCTTCGTTTAAAAAATGATCCTAAAATCGTTCTCTGCACCCTCGAGAACCTCAAACACGATATCCATATTGCTGAAAACATAATTGTGTGTGGCAGCCATCTTGGATTTCAAAAATGATCACAGAATTGTTCTCTGCACCCTCGAGAACCTCGATTACGATACCCATAATGTTGTCATCATAACTTGCACGGCGGCCATCTTGGATTTCAAAAATGATCCTTAAATCATTCTCTGCACCCTCGAAAACCTCGGACACGATACTCATATTGCTGAAAACATAATTGTGTGTAGAAGCCATCTTGGATTTCAAATATGATCACAAAATCGTTCTCTGCACCCTAGAGAACCTTGAATACGATACCCATAATGTTGTCATCAAAATTTTGCGCGGCGGCCATCTTGGATTTCAAAAATGATCACAAAATCATTCTCTGCACCCTCGAGAATCTCGGGTACGATATCCATATTGCTGAAAACATAATTATGTACGGCAGCCCTCTTGGATTTAAAAAATGAACACAAAATCGTTCTCTACACCATCGAGAACCACGGACACGATATCCATATTGCTGAAATCATAATTTTGCGCGGCGGCCATCTTGGATTTCAAAATAATCCCAAAATTGTTCTCTGCACCCTCGAGAACCCAGGACACGATATCCATATTGCTAAAATCATAATTCTGTGTAGCGGCCATCTTTGTTTAAAAAATGATCCTAAAATCGTTCTCTGCACCCTCGAGAACCTCGAACACGATATCCATATTGCTGAAAACAGAATTGTGTGCGGCAGCCCTCTTGGATTTCAAATATGATCACAAATTCGTCCTCTGCACCCTCGAGAACCTCGAATACGATACCCATAATGTTGTCATCAAAATTTTGCGCGGCGGCCATCTTGGATTTCAAAAATGATCACAAAATCATTCTCTGCACCCTCGAGAACCTCGGGCACGATATCCATATTGCTGAAAATATAATAATGTACGGCAGCCCTCTTGGATTTAGAAAATGAACACAAAATCGTTCTCTCCACCATCGAGAACCTCGGACACGATATCCATATTGCTGAAATCATAATTTTGCGCGGCGGCCATCTTGGATTTCAAAAATGATCACAAAATCATTCTCTGCACCCTCGAGAACCTCGGGCACGATATCCATATTGCTCAAAACATAATTATGTACGGCAGCCCTCTTGGATTTAAAAAATTAACACAAAATCGTTCTCTACACCATCGAGAACCACGGACACGATATCCATATTGCTGAAATCATAATTTTGCGCGGCGGCCATCTTGGATTTCAAAATAATCCCAAAATTGATCTCTGCACCCTCGAGAACCTCGGACACGATATTCATATTGCTGAAAACATAATTGTGTGTGGCAGCCATCTTGGATTTCAAAAATGATCACAGAATTGATCTCTGCACCCTCGAGAACCTCAGGTACGATATCCATATTGCTGAAATCATAATTTTGTGCGGCGGCCATCTTGGATTTCAAATATGATCACAAAATTGTTATCTGCACCCTCGAGAACCTCGGGTACAATATCCACAATGCTGAAATCATAATTTTGTGCGGCGGCCATCTTGGATTTCAAATATGATCACAAAATCGTTCTCTGTACCCTCTAGAACCTCGATTACGATACCCATAATGTTGTCATCATAACTTGCACGGCGGCCATCTTGGATTTCAAAAATGATCCTTAAATCATTCTCTGCACCCTCGAAAACCTCGGACACGATACTCATATTGCTGAAAACATAATTGTGTGTAGAAGCCATCTTGGATTTCAAATATGATCACAAAATCGTTCTCTGCACCCTAGAGAACCTCGGACGCGATATCCATATTGCTGAAAACATAACTGTGTGCAGCAGCCCTCTTGGATTTCAAATATGATCACAAATTCGTTCTCTGCACCCTCGAGAACCTCGGACACGATATCCATATTGCTGAAAACATATGTGTGCGTGACAGCCATCTTGGATTTTAAAAATGATCACAGAATTGATCTCTGCACCCTCGAGAACCTCGGACACGATATTCATATTGCTGAAATCATTATTTTGCGCGGCGGCCATCTTGGATTTAAAAATGATCCCAAAATCATTCTCTGCACCCTCGAGAACCTCGGATACGATACCCATAATGTAGTTATCATACTTTTGAGCGGCAGCCATCTTGGATTTGAAAATTGATCACAAAATCGTTATCTGCACCCTCTAGAACCTCGGATACGATACCCATAATGTAGTTATCAGTAGTGCTAAAATCATAATTTTGTGTAGCGGCAATCTTCGTTTAAAAAATGATCCTAAAATCGTTCTCTGCACCCTCGAGAACCTCAAACACGATATCCATATTGCTGAAAACATAATTGTGTGTGGCAGCCATCTTGGATTTCAAAAATGATCACAAATTCGTTCTCTGCACCCTCGAGAACCTCGGACACGATATCCATATTGCTGAAAACATATGTGTGCGTGACAGCCATCTTGGATATTAAAAATGATCACAGAATTGATCTCTGCACCCTCGAGAACCTCGGACACGATATTCATATTGCTGAAATCATTATTTTGCGGGGCGGCCATCTTGGATTTAAAAATGATCCCAAAATCATTCTCTGCACCCTCGAGAACCTCGGATACGATACCCATAATGTAGTTACCATACTTTTTAGCGGCAGCCATCTTGGATTTGAAAATTGATCACAAAATCGTTATCTGCACCCTCGAGAACCTCGGATACGATACCCATAATGTAGTTATCAGTA
The DNA here is from genome assembly GCF_905404315.1 of Leptidea sinapis. Classification (NCBI taxonomy): domain Eukaryota; kingdom Metazoa; phylum Arthropoda; class Insecta; order Lepidoptera; family Pieridae; genus Leptidea; species Leptidea sinapis. The sequence goes on along the minus strand of NC_066283.1, from coordinate 13,773,737 downwards.
GTGCTAAAATCATAATTTTGTGTAGCGGCCATCTTCATTTAAAAAATGATCCTAAAATCGTTCTCTGCACCCTCGAGAACCTCAAACACGATATCCATATTGCTGAAAACATAATTGTGTGTGGCAGCCATCTTGGATTTCAAAAATGATCACAGAATTGTTCTCTGCACCCTCGAGAACCTCGGATACGATACCCATAATGTAGTTATCATACTTTTGAGCGGCGGCCATCTTGGATTTGAAAAATGATCACAAAATCGTTCTCTGCACCCTCGAGAACCTCGGATACGATACCCATAATGTAGTTATCATTATTTTGAGCGGCGGCCAACTTGGATTTAAAATATGATCACAAAATCGTTCTGTGCACTCTCGAGAACCTCGGATACGATACTCATATTGCTGAAAACATAATTGTGTGTGGAAGCCATCTCGGATATCAAATATGATCACAAAATCGTTCTCTGCACCCTAGAGAACCTCGGACACGATATCCATATTGCTGAAAACATAATTGTGTGCGCCAGCAATCTTGGATTACAAATATGAACACAAAATCGTTTTCTGCACCATCGAGAACCTCGGACACGATATTCATATTGCTGAAATCATTATTTTGCGCGGCGGCCATCTTGGATTTTAAAAATGATCACAGAATTGTTCTCTGCACCCTCGAGAACCTCGGACACAATATTCATATTGCTGAAATCATTATTTTGCGCGGCGGCCACCTTGGATTTAAAAATAATCCCAAAATCATTCTCTGAACCCTCGAGAACCTCGGGTACGATATCCACATTGCTGAAATAATAATTTTGTGCGGCAACCATCTTGGATTTCAAATATGATCACAAAATCGTTCTCTGCACCCTCGAGAACCTCGATTACGAATAATGTTGTCATCATAAACTTGCGCGGCGGCCATCTTGGATTTCAAAAATTTTCCCAAAATCATTCTCTGTACCCTCGAGACCCTCGGACACGATATTCATATTGCTGAAAACATAAAAGTGTGCGGTAGCCATCTTCGTTTTAAAAAATAATACCAAAATTGTTCTCTGCACCCTCGAGAACCTTGGACACGATATCCATATTGCTAAAAACATAATTGTGTGCGGCAGCCCTCTTGGATTTCAAAAATGATAACAGAATTGTTCTCTGCCCCCTTGAGAACCTCGGGTACGATATCCACATTGCTGAAAACTTAATTTTGTGCGGCGGCCATCTTGGATTTCAAATATGATCACAAAATCGTTCTCTGCACCCTAGACAACCTCGGACACGATATCCATATTGCTGAAATCATAATTTTGCGCGGCGGCCATCTTGGATTTCAAAAATGATCACAAAATCATTCTCTGCACCCTCGAGAACCTCGGGCACGATATCCATATTGCTGAAAACATAATTATGTACGGCAGCCCTCTTGGATTTAAAAAATGAACACAAAATCGTTCTCTACACCATCGAGAACCTCGGACACGATACCCATAATGTTGTTATCATACTTTTGAGCGGCGGCCATCTTGGATTTGAAAAATGATCACAAAATCGTTCTCTGCACCCTCGAGCACCTGGGATACGATACCCATAATGTAGTTATCATTATTTTGAGCGGCGGCCAATTTGGATTTAAAAAATGATCACAAAATCGTTCTGTGCACTCTCGAGAACCTCGGATACGATACTCATATTGCTGAAAACATAATTATGTGTAGAAGCCATCTTGGATTTCCAATATGATCACAAAATCGTTCTCTGCACCCTAGAGAACCTCGGACACGATATCCATATTGCTGAAAACACAATTGTGTGCGGCAGCCCTCTTGGATTTCAAAAATGATCCCAAAATCGTTCTCTGCATCTTCGAGAACCTCGAACACGATATCCATATTGCTGAAAACATAATTGTGTGTGGCAGCCATCTTGGATTTCAAAAATGATCACAGAATTGATCTCTGCACCCTCGAGAACCTCAGGTACGATATCCATATTGCTGAAATCATAATTTTGTGCGGCGGCCATCTTGGATTTCAAATATGATCACAAAATTGTTCTCTGCACCCTCGAAAACCTCGGGTACAATATCCACATTGCTGAAATCATAATTTTGTGCGGCGGCCAGCTTGGATTTCAAATATGATCACAAAATCGTTCTCTGCACCCTCTAGAACCTCGATTACGATACCCATAATGTTGTCATCATAACTTGCACGGCGGCCATCTTGGATTTCAAAAATGATCCTTAAATCATTCTCTGCACCCTCGAAAACCTCGGACACGATACTCATATTGCTGAAAACATAATTGTGTGTAGAAGCCATCTTGGATTTCAAATATCATCACAAAATCGTTCTCTGCACCCTAGAGAACCTCGGACACGATATCCATATTGCTGAAAACATATGTGTGCATGACAGCCATCTTGGATTTTAAAAATGATCACAGAATTGATCTCTGCACCCTCGAGAACCTCGGACACGATATTCATATTGCTGAAATCATTATTTTGCGCGGCGGCCATCTTGGATTTAAAAATGATCCCAAAATCATTCTCTGCACCCTCGAGAACCTCGGATACGATACCCATAATGTAGTTATCATACTTTTGAGCGGCAGCCATCTTGGATTTGAAAATTGATCACAAAATCGTTATCTGCACCCTCGAGAACCTCGGATACGATACCCATAATGTAGTTATCAGTAGTGCTAAAATCATAATTTTGTGTAGCGGCCATCTTCGTTTAAAAAATGATCCTAAAATCGTTCTCTGCACCCTCGAGAACCTCAAACACGATATCCATATTGCTGAAAACATAATTGTGTGTGGCAGCCATCTTGGATTTCAAAAATGATCACAGAATTGTTCTCTGCACCCTCGAGAACCTCGGAAACGATATCCATATTGCTGAAAACATATGTGTGTGTGACAGCCATCTTGGATTTAAAAAATGATCACAGAATTGATCTCTGCACCCTCGAGAACCTCGGACACGATATTCATATTGCTGAAATCATTATTTTGAGCGACGGCAAACTTGGATTTTAAAAATGATCACAAAATCGTTCTGTGCACTCTCGAGAACCTCGGATACGATACTCATATTACTGAAAACATAATTGTATAGGGCAGCCATCTTGGATTTCAAAAATGATCACAGAATCGTTCACTGCACCCTAGAGAACATCGGATACGATACCCATAATGAAGTTATCATACTTTTGTGCGGCGGCCATCTTGGATTCGAAAAATGATCACCAAATCGTACTCTGCACCCTCGAGAACCTCGGAAACGATATCCATATTGCTGAAATCATAATTTTGTGCGGCGGCCATCTTGGATTTCAAATATGATCACAAAATTGTTCAATGCACCCTCGAGAACCTCGGGTACAATATCCACATTGCTGAAATCATAATTTTGTGCGGCGGCCATCTTGTATTTCAAATATGATCACAAAATCATTCTTTGCACCCTCTAGAACCTCGATTACGATACCCATAATGTTGTCATCATAAACTTGCACGGCGGCCATCTTGGATTTCAAAAATGATCCTAAAATCATTCTCTGCACCCTCGAAAACCTCGGACACGATACTCATATTGCTGAAAACATAATTGTGTGTAGAAGCCATCTTGGATTTCAAATATGATCACAAAATCGTTCTCTGCACCCTAGAGAACCTCGGACGCGATATCCATATTGCTGAAAACATAACTGTGTGCGGCAGCCCTCTTGGATTTCAAATATGATCACAAATTCGTTCTCTGCACCCTCGAGAACCTCGGACACGATATCCATATTGCTGAAAACATATGTGTGCGTGACAGCCATCTTGGATTTAAAAATGATCACAGAATTGATCTCTGCACCCTCGAGAACCTCGGACACGATATTCATATTGCTGAAATCATTATTTTGCGCGGCGGCCATCTTGGATTTAAAAATGATCCCAAAATCATTCTCTGCACCCTCGAGAACCTCGGGTACGATATCCATATTGCTGAAAACATAATTATGTACGGCAGCACTCTTGGATTTCAAAAATGAACACAAAATCGTTTTCTGCACCATCGAGAACCTCGGACACGATATTCATATTGCTGAAATCATTATTTAGCGCGGCGGCCATCTTGGATTTTAAAAATGATCACAGAATTGTTCTCTTTACCCTCGAGAACCTTGGACACAATATTCATATTGCTGAAATCATTATTTTGCGCGGCGGCCACCTTGGATTTAAAAATAATCCCAAAATCATTCTCTGAACCCTCGAGAACCTCGGGTACGATATCCACATTGCTGAAATCATAATTTTGTGCGGCAGCCATCTTGGATTTCAAATATGATCACAAAATCGTTCTCTGCACCCTCGAGAACCTCGATTACGAATAATGTTGTCATCATAAACTTGCGCGGCGGCCATCTTGGATTTCAAAAATTTTCCCAAAATCATTCTCTGTACCCTCGAGACCCTCGGACACGATATTCATATTGCTGAAAACATAAAAGTGTGCGGTAGCCATCTTCGTTTTAAAAAATGATACCAAAATTGTTCTCTGCACCCTCGAGAACCTTGGACACGATATCCATATTGCTGAAAACATAATTGTGTGCGGCAGCCCTCTTGGATTTCAAAAATGATAACAGAATTGTTCTCTGCCCGCTCGAGAACCTCGGGTACGATATCCACATTGCTGAAAACATAATTTTGTGCGGCGGCCATCTTGGATTTCAAATATGATCACAAAATCGTTCTCTGCACCCTAGACAACCTCGGACACGATATCCATATTGCTGAAAACATAATTGTGTGCGGCAGCCCTCTTGGATTTCAAAAATGAACACAAAATTGTTCTCTGCACCCTCGAGAACCTCGGACACGATATCCATATTGCTGAAAACATAATTGTGTGTGACAGCCATCTTGGATTTTAAAAATGATCACAGAATTGTTCTCTGCACCCTCGAGAACCTCGGACACGATACCCATATTGCTGAAAACATAATTGTGTGTGGCAGCCATCTTGGATTTTAAAATTGATCACAGAATTGTTCTCTGCACCCTCGAGAACCTCGGACACGATATTCATATTGCTGAAATCATTATTTTGCGCGTCGGCCATTTTGAATTTAAAAATGATCCCAAAATCATTCTCTGCACCCTCGAGATCCTCGGATACAATACCCATAATGTAGTTATCATACTTTTGAGCGGCTGCCATCTTGGATTTGAAAAATGATCACAAAATCGTTCTCTGCACCCTCGAGAACCTCGGATACGATACCCATAATGTAGTTATCATTATTTTGAGCGGCGGCCAACTTGGATTTAAAAAATGATCACAAAATCGTTCTGTGCACTCTCGAGAACCTCGGATACGATACTCATATTGCTGAAAACATAATTGTGTGTAGAAGCCATCTTGGATTTCAAATATGATCACAAAATCGTTCTCTGCACCCTAGAGAACCTTGAATACGATACCCATAATGTTGTCATCAAAATTTTGCGCGGCGGCCATCTTGGATTTCAAAAATGATCACAAAATCATTCTCTGCACCCTCGAGAACCTCGGGTACGATATCCATATTGCTGAAAACATAATTATGTACGGCAGCCCTCTTGGATTTAAAAAATGAACACAAAATCGTTCTCTACACCATCGAGAACCACGGACACGATATCCATATTGCTGAAATCATAATTTTGCGCTGCGGCCATCTTGGATTTCAAAATAATCCCAAAATTGTTCTCTGCACCCTCGAGAACCCAGGACACGATATCCATATTGCTAAAGTCATAATTCTGTGTAGCGGCCATCTTTGTTTAAAAAATGATCCTAAAATCGTTCTCTGCACCCTCGAGAACCTCGAACACGATATCCATATTGCTGAAAACAGAATTGTGTGCGGCAGCCCTCTTGGATTTCAAATATGATCACAAATTCGTCCTCTGCACCCTCGAGAACCTCGAATACGATACCCATAATGTTGTCATCAAAATTTTGCGCGGCGGCCATCTTGGATTTCAAAAATGATCACAAAATCATTCTCTGCACCCTCGAGAACCTCGGGCACGATATCCATATTGCTGAAAATATAATAATGTACGGCAGCCCTCTTGGATTTAGAAAATGAACACAAAATCGTTCTCTCCACCATCGAGAACCTCGGACACGATATCCATATTGCTGAAATCATAATTTTGCGCGGCGGCCATCTTGGATTTCAAAAATGATAACAAAATCATTCTCTGCACCCTCGAGAACCTCGGGCACGATACCCATATTGCTCAAAACATAATTATGTACGGCAGCCCTCTTGGATTTAAAAAATTAACACAAAATCGTTCTCTACACCATCGAGAACCTCGGACACGATACCCATAATGTAGTTATCATACTTTTGAGCGGCGGCCATCTTGGATTTGAAAAATGATCACAAAATCGTTCTCTGCACCCTCAAGAACCTGGGATACGATACCCATAATGTAGTTATCATTATTTTGAGCGGCGGCCAATTTGGATTTAAAAAATGATCACAAAATCGTTCTGTGCACTCTCGAGAACCTCGGATACGATACTCATATTGCTGAAAACATAATTATGTGTAGAAGCCATCTTGGATTTCAAATATGATCACAAAATTGTTCTCTGCACCCTAGAGAACCTCGGACGCGATATCCATATTGCTGAAAACATATGTGTGCGTGACAGCCATCTTGGATTTTAAAAATGATCACAGAATTGATCTCTGCACCCTTGAGAACCTCGGACACGTTATTCATATTGCTGAAATCATTATTTTGCGCGGCAGCCATCTTGGATTTAAAAATGATCCCAAAATCATTCTCTGCACCCTCGAGAACCTCGGATACGATACCCATAATGTAGTTATCATTATTTTGAGCGGCGGCCAATTTGGATTTAAAAAATGATCACAAAATCGTTCTGTGCACTCTCGAGAACCTCGGATACGATACTCATATTGCTGAAAACATAATTATGTGTAGAAGCCATCTTGGATTTCAAATATGATCACAGAATTGATCTCTGCACCCTCGAGAACCTCAGGTACGATATCCATATTGCTGAAATCATAATTTTGTGCGGCGGCCATCTTGGATTTCAAATATGATCACAAAATTGTTCTCTGCACCCTCGAGAACCTCGGGTACAATATCCACAATGCTGAAATCATAATTTTGTGCGGCGGCCATCTTGGATTTCAAATATGATCACAAAATCGTTCTCTGCACCCTCTAGAACCTCGATTACGATACCCATAATGTTGTCATCATAACTTGCACGGCGGCCATCTTGGATTTCAAAAATGATCCTTAAATCATTCTCTGCACCCTCGAAAACCTCGGACACGATACTCATATTGCTGAAAACATAATTGTGTGTAGAAGCCATCTTGGATTTCAAATATGATCACAAAATCGTTCTCTGCACCCTAGAGAACCTCGGACGCGATATCCATATTGCTGAAAACATAACTGTGTGCAGCAGCCCTCTTGGATTTCAAATATGATCACAAATTCGTTCTCTGCACCCTCGAGAACCTCGGACACGATATCCATATTGCTGAAAACATATGTGTGCGTGACAGCCATTTTGGATTTTAAAAATGATCACAGAATTGATCTCTGCACCCTCGAGAACCTCGGACACGATATTCATATTGCTGAAATCATTATTTTGCGCGGCGGCCATCTTGGATTTAAAAATGATCCCAAAATCATTCTCTGCACCCTCGAGAACCTCGGATACGATACCCATAATGTAGTTATCATACTTTTGAGCGGCAGCCATCTTGGATTTGAAAATTGATCACAAAATCGTTATCTGCACCCTCTAGAACCTCGGATACGATACCCATAATGTAGTTATCAGTAGTGCTAAAATCATAATTTTGTGTAGCGGCCATCTTCGTTTAAAAAATGATACTAAAATCGTTCTCTGCACCCTCGACAACCTCAAACACGATATCCATATTGCTGAAAACATAATTGTGTGTGGCAGCCATCTTGGATTTCAAAAATGATCACAAATTCGTTCTCTGCACCCTCGAGAACCTCGGACACGATATCCATATTGCTGAAAACATATGTGTGCGTGACAGCCATCTTGGATTTTAAAAATGATCACAGAATTGATCTCTGCACCCTCGAGAACCTAGGACACGATATTCATATTGCTGAAATCATTATTTTGCGCGGCGGCCATCTTGGATTTAAAAATGATCCCAAAATCATTCTCTGCACCCTCGAGAACCTCGGATACGATACCCATAATGTAGTTATCATACTTTTTAGCGGCAGCCATCTTGGATTTGAAAATTGATCACAAAATCGTTATCTGCACCCTCGAGAACCTCGGATACGATACCCATAATGTAGTTATCAGTAGTGCTAAAATCATAATTTTGTGTAGCGGCCATCTTCGTTTAAAAAATGATCCTAAAATCGTTCTCTGCACCCTCGAGAACCTCAAACACGATATCCATATTGCTGAAAACATAATTGTGTGTGGCAGCCATCTTGGATTTCAAAAATGATCACAGAATTGTTCTCTGCACCCTCGAGAACCTCGGACACGATATCAATATTGCTGAAAACATATGTGTGTGTGACAGCCATCTTGGATTTAAAAAATGATCACAGAATTGATCTCTGCACCCTCGAGAACCTCGGACACGATATTCATATTGCTGAAATCATTATTTTGAGCGACGGCAAACTTGGATTTTAAAAATGATCACAAAATCGTTCTGTGCACTCTCGAGAACCTCGGATACGATACTCATATTACTGAAAACATAATTGTATAGGGCAGCCATCTTGGATTTCAAAAATGATCACAGAATCGTTCTCTGTACCCTAGAGAACATCGGATACGATACCCATAATGAAGTTATCATACTTTTGTGCGGCGGCCATCTTGGATTCGAAAAATGATCACCAAATCGTACTCTGCACCCTCGAGAACCTCGGGTACGATATCCATATTGCTGAAATCATAATTTTGTGCGGCGGCCATCTTGGATTTCAAATATAATCACAAAATCATTCTCTGCACCCTCTAGAACCTCGATTACGATACCCATAATGTTGTCATCATAAACTTGCACGGCGGCCATCTTGGATTTCAAAAATGATCCTAAATTCATTCTCTGCACCCTCGAAAACCTCGGACACGATACTCATATTGCTGAAAACATAATTATGTGTAGAAGCCATCTTGGATTTCAAATATGATCACAAAATCGTTCTCTGCACCCTAGAGAACCTCGGACGCGATATCCATATTGCTGAAAACATAACTGTGTGCAGCAGCCCTCTTGGATTTCAAATATGATCACAAATTCGTTCTCTGCACCCTCGAGAACCTCGGACACGATATCCATATTGCTGAAAACATATGTGTGCGTGACAGCCATCTTGGATTTTAAAAATGATCACAGAATTGATCTCTGCACCCTCGAGAACCTCGGACACGATATTCATATTGCTGAAATCATTATTTTGCGCGGCAGCCATCTTGGATTTAAAAATGATCCCAAAATCATTCTCTGCACCCTCGAGAACCTCGGATACGATACCCATAATGTAGTTATCATACTTTTGAGCGGCAGCCATCTTGGATTTGAAAATTGATCACAAAATCGTTATCTGCACCCTCGAGAACCTCGGATACGATACCCATAATGTAGTTATCAGTAGTGCTAAAATCATAATTTTGTGTAGCGGCCATCTTCGTTTAAAAAATGATCCTAAAATCGTTCTCTGCACCCTCGAGAACCTCAAACACGATATCCATATTGCTGAAAACATAATTGTGTGTGGCAGCCATCTTGGATTTCAAAAATGATCACAGAATTGTTCTCTGCACCCTCGAGAACCTCGGACACGATATCCATATTGCTGAAAACATATGTGTGTGTGACAGCCATCTTGGATTTAAAAAATGATCACAGAATTGATCTCTGCACCCTCGAGAACCTCGGACACGATATTCATATTGCTGAAATCATTATTTTGAGCGACGGCAACCTTGGATTTTAAAAATGATCACAAAATCGTTCTGTGCACTCTCGAGAACCTCGGATACGATACTCATATTACTGAAAACATAATTGTATAGGGCAGCCATCTTGGATTTCAAAAATGATCACAAAATCGTTCTCTGCACCCTAGAGAACATCGGATACGATACCCATAATTAAGTTATCATACTTTTGTGCGGCGGCCATCTTGGATTCGAAAAATGATCACCAAATCGTACTCTGCACCCTCGAGAACCTCGGGTACGATATCCATATTGCTGAAATCATAATTTTGTGCGGCGGCCATCTTGGATTTCAAATATGATCACAAAATTGTTCTCTGCACCCTCGAGAACCTCGGGTACAATATCCATATTGCTGAAATCATAATTTTGTGCGGCGGCCATCTTGGATTTCAAATATGATCACAAAATCATTCTCTGCACCCTCTAGAACCTCGATTACGATACCCATAATGTTGTCATCATAACTTGCACGGCGGCCATCTTGGATTTCAAAAATGATCCTAAAATCATTCTCTGCACCCTCGAAAACCTCGGACACGATACTCATATTGCTGAAAACATAATTGTGTGTAGAAGCCATCTTGGATTTCGAATATGATCACAAAATCGTTCTCTGCACCCTAGAGAACCTCGGACGCGATATCCATATTGCTGAAAACATAACTGTGTGCGGCAGCCCTCTTGGATTTCAAATATGATCACAAATTCGTTCTCTGGACCCTTGAGAACCTCGGACACGAGATCCATATTGCTAAAAAACTAGTCGAGTGCGGCAGCCTTCTTGGATTTCAAAAATGATCAGAGAATTGTTCTCTGCACCCTCGAGAACCTCGGACACGATATCGATATTGCTTAAATCATAATTTTGTGCAGCGGCAATCTTGGATTTCAAATATGATCACAAAATCGTTCTCTGCACCCTCGAGAACCTCGAATACGATACCCATAATGTTGTCATCATAATTTTGCGCGGCGGCCATCTTGGATTTCAAAAATGATCCCAAAATCATTCTCTGCACCCTCGAGAACCACGGACACGATATCCATATTGCTGAAATCAAAATTTTGTGCGGCGGCCATCTTGGATTTGAACAATGATCACAAAATCGTTGACTGCACCCTTGAGAACAACGGACGCGATATCCATATTGCTGAAATTAAAATGTTGTACGGCGGCCATCTTGGATTTCAAAAATGATCCCAGAATCATTCTTTGCACCTTCGCGATCCTCAGATACGATGCCTACAATGTTGTTATCATAATTTTGTGCGGCGGCCATCTTGTAATTCAAAGATGATCACAAAATCGTTCTCTGCACCCTCGAGAACCTCGGGTACGATATCCATATTGCTGAAATCATAATTTTGTGCGGCGGCCATCTTGGATTTGAACAATGATCACAAAATCGTTGACTGCACCCTTGAGAACAACGGACACGATATCCATATTGCTGAAATTAAAATGTTGTACGGCGGCCATCTTGGATTTCAAAAATGATCCCAGAATCATTCTTTGCACCTTCGCGAACCTCAGATACGATGCCTACAATGTTGTTATCATAATTTTGTGCGGCGGCCATCTTGTAATTCAAAGATGATCACAAAATCGTTCTCTGCACCCTCGAGAACCTCGGGTACGATATCCATATTGCTGAAATCATAATTTTGTGCGGCGGCCATCTTGGATTTGAACAATGATCACAAAATCGTTGACTGCACCCTTGAGAACAACGGACACGATATCCATATTGCTGAAATTAAAATGTTGTACGGCGGCCATCTTGGATTTCAAAAATGATCCCAGAATCATTCTTTGCACCTTCGCGAACCTCAGATACGATGCCTACAATGTTGTTATCATAATTTTGCGCGGCGGCCATCTTGAATTTCAAAAATGATCCCAAAATCATTCTCTGCGTCCTCGAGAATCTCGGACACGATATCCATATTGCTTGGGTGCAGAGAATGAGAGAAAATTTTGGGATCATTTTTGAAATCCAAGATGGCTGCCACACATAATTATGTTTTCAGCAATATGGATATCGTGTCCGAGATTCTCGAGGGTGCAGAGAATGATTTTTGGATCATTTTTGAAATCCAAGATGGCCGACGCGCAAAATTTTGATGACAACAATATGGATATCGTGTCCGAAGTTCTTCAAGGGTACAGAGAACGATTTTGTGATCATATTTGAAATCCAAGATGGCCGCCGCACAAAATTATGATTTCAGCAATATGTTTATCGTGTCCGAGGTTCTCGAGGGTGCAGAGAACGATTTTGGGATCATTTTTGAAAACAAAGATGGCCACCTCACAAAATTGTGATTACAGCATTATGGGTATCGTATCCGAGGTTCTCGAGGGTGCACAGAACGATTTTGTGATCATTTTTCAAATCCAAGATGGTCGCCGTACAAAATTATGATTTTAGCAATATGGATATCGTGTCCGAGGTTCTCGAGGGTGCAGAGAACAATTTTGTGATCATTTTTGAAATCCAAGATGGCTGCCACACACAATTATGTCCCATGTATACTATCGTATTGCTAGTTACAATAAGAGATAAAGCAACGTAAATTATGTTAAGTTATAAATACGATAGTAAACACTCTTATGCGAACAAAGTAAAAAAGAGTAAGTATTAGATACAATAAATAACTTTTTATAATGAACGATGTAAAAAATTGTTTGAGTTACATACTATATAATTTTAGAAGATAAAAACAACGGACATAATCATAAGTGATACTAATCATAGTCTTACTTGATTTGATTGATAAGTATTACTAAAAACGGTATTTTTGTAATCTACGAGTAAAAATCATATAAAACGTTAAAAATACTTATCCAATAGTCTGTTTCCAGTGTTATTGTTTGAAATGCAGAGATCCTCTTCAGTTTTATGTACAACGTCACAAACATTCAAGGCATTTCAGACCGATCCACAAGCAATATCATAGGGTTTTTATGCTCGGGAATATTTTATAATATTCGACTTTCTCAATGCTAAATGCTCAATGTAAAACCAATCAATAATTATCACATCAAATTAAATAAAAATTTGTGATTAGAGCATGTGCAAGTTCAACGTATTAACCGGTAAGTGATACATACGATACGCAGCGCTTCACCTCATCCGCACACTCCTCCCGCGTAAAGTATAGCCAGAGTAAATACAATCAGTTACGCCGCATGGAAAAACAACATACGATAGAAAACTAAAACATAAAAGCCTTATTCTTTATTATTTGATTTTGAAATTTACACAGTTTATAGTTCTCATTAAGTTCATTAAGAAAATACAAAAAAGTAAAAATGGCAGTTTTGTGGGTTACGATTATTTACGTAGAGAGGCAAGAACATTAATGGATTAACAGCCAAAACAAACATTTAAAAGATGAGCCCATGTAGATCTTCTTTGGAACAAAGATATTGATGTATCATTAGATACTAAATGATGCATGACTAACCTAGAACAAAATACCAGATGAATTTTTACTATTCAGTTTGCAAGGAAAAGAAAAAGATAAAAATATAAAGGCTTTATTCTAATGATTTTGTGCGGTATTTATGTATTTGTATGTTGTGTATATGCACAGTATTATTTGCTTGTATCTGAGTTAAGTTTTATTGCTAAGTTCTATTTCATACGTAGTAGTGAAGATTAGGGAATTTCCGAAGAGGTTGTGACTTGTTTGTAATGATACTATCGACCCCAACTTGAGTAGGTGTTGAGAGGAAAATACATACGAATACTGCTTTAGTTCCACACTTAACTAGAAAACAAACTTGAACGACGTTTAAGTAAATATTTATACAAATTAAATATTTAAGGACGTTTATCGCTCATTCCGTGAATATTGGTGAGTCGAAAATAGACGTTCCACCCGAGGAGAATCGCGTACAAGTAAAAAAAAACACGTACACCTTCCATATATGCCGGCAACGGTCCTGTGTTTCTTCTGGTGTTGTAAGAAAATGTGGGCGGCGGTGATCACTTAACACCAGCTCAACGCTCGTTTGTCCTCCCATTTTGTAATTTACTCAAAGCTCACATTACACGCTATGGCTTCACTCGCGATTCGTATGTCACTTTGTTTTAGAGTACGTGCGTTGCTGAAGTAACAGAGAGTTAAATAATAAAGGTTAACAGTTCACCGCTATATTTTTCGACGTGTTCACAGCTGTCACATTCTATCTAGACGTATAAATTATCTAAGCTGCTATTCTGAACTTTATGGAAGACATAATTTAATTATATTAAATAATTCATCCGCCATTTACGCCAAACGAGGACTAGAAAATACGTATTTAATATTCATGGTGTCCCAATGTTATTCTAGTAAAATAAAATAGTGGATATTTAGTAATAATTTTATAAATCACTATAAAATTCTTTTGTTTTTTTTTTAATTTTCTTTCAGTTAGATAGTGTCCAAATTACAATGGATTCTTCTTAGTGGTTACATTTTTTATATTTAGAACATAATATCAAAGGAAGTATTAAGTATTCTTTAATCAAACAATCAATATTATCTTAAATCTGTCACGAATAAGAATGGAACTAATCATAAAAGTATATGGACAACTAAACGCAATGATAATGCGGATATGAATTTAAAAACATTCCAACCGGTAACAATTCCTTTTGGAGATAAAAAGTGAACTGGTATTTGTCTAGACTACGCTAGCTAGGTACAGTCATCTAAACCACTCCCTGCAGACAAAGAAAACATATTCGACATACTTCGACTGCTTGGAACCCACGTTATACAAAATATATATAGAAAGTGTACAAAATAAATTTATTAAAAGATTAAAATTATAAGTTTCAAAATTGTAATACTCCTCAATTTAATTACCTATCTTTACAACAGCGTAGAGAATACAGAGATCAAGTTTTCCTTTTCAAAATATTATATGACTTAATTGATTCCAATTGTATTTTAAGTAACATTAAACTTAACTGTCCAAAACATTATACACGTTCTATAGATACATTCTTTATCAGTGTTCGTAGAACTTATTATACTAGCAATTGTTTTATTATAAGAGCATGCAACACTTATAATAATAATTATAGTCACTTAGACATTTTTCATAGCAGCTATCCAACTTTTACTAAAAAAATTAAAGAATATCTTAAACATTCCTAAAATATGTCCAACCGATAAATTTTATAAATTTTGTGTCATTTGTATTTTTGTGTACTTTTATTGCTTTATGTTTAATTGTATATCATTTCTTTATATTTTGTTTATATTTAAGTGGAAACTTTATTGGCTTGTGTAATTTAAATTATGTGTTACAATGTGTATATAACTTAAGCAGTTTGTTTGCCAATAAATAAATATTAGTAGAAGCTGCCGCGCCATAAGTAAAATCACACCTTAATAATAGGTTAGCTCTCTAGCTAACTTTTTGTTTTGAAACTTATAATTTTAAAAGGCTCCTTCATAGGACTTGGTCTTAGATAATTTATTCGTCTAGATAGAGTCTCTTGCTGTTTGACAACCAATAAAAACAGGCAAGGAATGGCCAGGCCAGGAAGGTTAGTTCATAAGTCTATTTTTTCGACGTCTTCACAGCTGTCATAGTCTATCTAGACGTATAAATGATATAAGGTTTTGGTATTAAATTTCACAATAAAATACCACTCACTATCAATCACTTAACACATATTTGAGATATTTTATAAGCAACTTTGACAAGAAGGCTTATAATAGTATATCAGATTATATAGAAGATTAAAACGACTGGTTGTGCGCACCCACTTAAGTAGGGTAAGCAATTTTATTTCATGACTTAAAAGCTGGTGTTCCTCACATGTCAAAGACCCTTTACGAACTGATTTAGCGTCCTGACGTTTACTAATTAGTGTTGTTCCAATATTAATTATAATTTATCACCACTGACCTGTATAAATAACACGGGAAAGGCTGTTACATATGTTTGACAGCAAATTTTTGTGCCTATTTGAAGCGCCAATCACAAGCGTCCAGAGAACTATTTTTGACGAATAATACAAATGGCTGCGATGAAACGTACAATACTCTGGTCAAGTAATGTTACATTTTGAATTAATTTCGTTCGTTTTCCGTGTTATTTGTACTTCATGAATCAACGTTATAAGGTACACAATTGTTTTTTGTGAATAGTTTCCCACCATCTATGTTGTCCATTAGGTTGTCATCACTAGTTTTAGTACCGCAGACTCTCGCTATATGGCCAACAGCGCCAAAATGGCGAATATCAAACAGACACAAAAGCACTATGACAGCCGCTACGCTAGTGGTATATAGTAGAGGTCAGTGCAATAAATAGTACAGCAGATTATATAGAAGATTAAAATAATAGCAAATAATAATGCATGTTTCTCAACTGGTTTTGCGCAAGCTATCTAAAATTCTGTAGTATTATATTAAGTTGGCTAAGCAATGATTTAAAAGATGGGCTGGGAGGTTCTTATCAGTTTTTCTCCCCATGTCAAAGCCCCTTTACAAACTCTGTTAAAGTTTTTTTTTTTTTACTTAAAACCTTGTAAATGAGTAACCATGTATGTATGTAATATATTTATTCATGAAAGTTACAATTTATTTTTCACCATACCCCGCAAAACTGCTTACGCAGTTTGACTGCAGATAATTCGCTTTACATAAACATAGCTTATAAATTATTAAGTAAGTTATTGATACAATTAATTTACATAAATGGTTATAACGTATTTAACAAGTATTTTTTTAGTAAACTTATAAATTTAACAAGTGTAGGCTCACGTCTTATGTCCTCGGGTAAACTGTTGAGTAAGTATGGAACTCGTTTTTTTAATGTTCTATCTCCATAGTAATTTTGTACCATGGGTATTTCAAATTTACCTTTGGACAATGACCTTGTGCCAGTCTTATGTTGCACTTAATTAGTGAAACGATCCTGTTTACTATAATTGTTTACAAGTAGAAGATATTTATGTTTCAGGCTAGCCGGTAAAATTTTACATATTTTATATAGTTTAGAGTAATCTCCTTTACATTGATTCTTTGTCTTTTTATTTACGAGTAGTTTTAAAAATCTTGTTTGCAATGATTCTATTTTATCTATATATGTTTTAAATGTTAATCCATAGCAATCAAGAGCGTAACTTATTATAGAATCCACTAGTGCAAAATATAAACATTTTAGTATTGGTAAGGGGACTTTAATACTTAAATGATAAAACTTTTCTAGTAATATTCTTAATATTTTACATGCGTATTCTATGTGGGAATCCCAGGAAAAAGAGGTATCTATTTTTACTCCTAGGTAATTTACACAATTAGCTTTTTCGATAGGATTACATGTGCAGTTAATTTTCTTATTATGGAAGCAATCAAACCCGTGTGCAATCAGAGGAGGTGGATTATTAATAGATCGTAAATACGGGGAGTGAATAATTATCATCTTTGTTTTGTCAGCGTTTATTATGATGCCGTTATCATGTGACCATTCAACTACCGCATCCACATCCTCTTGAACCCGGCGACACATGTGGGCGGAGCAGTGACGTAATACTCCACAGAGGCTATTTACGTGCAACAGGTAGCACACGGGCCCACACACGGAACCCTGGGGGACGCCGCAGTTTACTTGTTTCTCCTCGCGAAACGTGTCGCCGACTTTAACACGGTAAGAGCGCGCCCTGAGATAGTCGCTGAACCAAGGGTTCAGCGGCTGCCCCATGCCGCACTCCTCCATTCCATTTAAGAGGGTTTCAGTCTGTAGGGTATCAAAAGCCTTTCTGAAATCATAAAAAAAAGCTAAAATATTTTTTTTTCCAAATGTGTATTAATTTCGTCTGTAAAATTTGATAATAATGTGTTGGTGCTTTTATTTTTCTGGAAGCCATGTTGACATTCCGTTAAGATATTATTTTTTTGTAAAAAAGTTTCCTATTTGATTGACAACACATTTTTCAATAATTTTATCAATACTTGATAGTATAGCTATCGGTCTATAATTTGAAAATACTTTACGATCACCTCTCTTAAAGACTGGACGAATGATTGCTTCCTTTAATTTTTGTGGAAATTTGTGATATTTTACAGATAGATTTATCAGCTTAGCTAAAACAGGGCTAATTTTATCAACAATTATTTTTAAATCAGACATGCGTATAAGATCACTGCCTGGTGATTTATTTTTATTAATTTTATTAATTATTAGTTTTATGTCCTTGTCATCAACCGGTTGCCATCTCATACACACATTAGATAATTTAACATAAGTCTTCCTTTCCAGCCATTTTTCATTACAGGAGTGCTTTATTTGATCAATTTCCTTTAAGAATGTATCAGCAAATTCATTACAGACAGCCTGCGTGCCGCCTTGTTTAGTAATGTTACTTGTGATTAGATTATCCTAAGACTGCTCATTTTTACCCAATAACTCATTAATTTTATCCCAATTTTTTTTAATATTATTATTACAATCTAAAATTGTTTTTTTGTCATGTTCTACGTTACATTTAAAAATTGCCTTTTGGCATTTGTTTCTGTACCTAGTATAAGTTAGTCTTTTTACCATATTCTTTGGATCGCTGCAACATATTTTGAATAATCTATCTTTTTCAATAACCATAGTTTTTACGCTGTTGTTTAACCAATAATTTTCATTTCTAAAGTCCCTGTTTCCAGTCATATTTTTCACTGTATAACATTGGTTGTATATATCACTAAATAAAGTAGATAGCTCATTGTATAATTTAGATGGGCAATCAATATTTAAGAGATAATTGAAGTTAGATTCTAATAATTTTTCTCTGACTAATCTATTATCAAGCACACGGCGGCGGCGCTGGGCCGCGGTAATGGCGGGCGCAACGCGTGATTCACACATCTCGCCCGAGTGAGTTACTTTCGGCGTCTGTTTCCATTGTATAGATGCCGCGACCAAATAATGATCAGATATTTTATGTTTTATTACTGCAGAATCGATAAATGCCGAGGATGATTTAATAAATGATCTAAACATGATTCGACTACATTACCCATTAAAATTTCCCTTCTCGTCACGTCTTTAATACATTTTGTAAAACCATGTTCGGCTAATAAATCTTCATAATATTTTACATATTTTTCTGTATTTCTTAATAAATTTATATTTATATCCCCGCATATAATTATTTTGTTACTAGTAGATAATGACTGTAAAAGTTTTTCAAAGTAGGTTAAAAATTCTTGGATTTTATTCTTATTATTGTATCTTGGTGGACGATATATTGAAATGACGTGTAATTGCTCACCTTGCCAGTCGCAAACAATGGAAACAAGCTCGGCTGCGCACTCGCAGCTCACAAGGAGAGGTTTTTGATTAAGCCGCGCGCACAACCCCGCGCGAGAGTAAACCATCACTCCTCCACCTCTTCGCCCACAACGATTATGTACATTAACATCGAATCCAGGAATGCTATAAAATGTTAACAAAGAATAATTGATATTAGGTTCGCTTATTACTAATACATCTCTATAATTTAGACATTCATTAAGAACTCTTAAAGTTCTGAAAAATACTTTTTTATTGAACGAATATTTACGTGAATAATACAGAGTTCTTTTTTGTAGATACTTTGACATATCCAATTATCTATGCTATCAGTACATACATAATGAATAGATTCATCATGAATTATTAAGTCTAATAAAAATAAAAACTTCAGTTTTTGTTAAGTAAGGCCACGATTTCACTTTTATTACGAATGCATATTGACTTTTCATCTTCACTTTTTTTTACTAGAATTTTACCACTAGATACCCATATGTACTTGTATACGCCATGTAGCTGCTTCTTCGTGTTCCACAACAGGGTTCTAGTTACCTTAGTAAGTGCTTCGTTGATGTATATTTTGTTGGTGGCGGATCCACCTGTTAGTTTGTCACTCGTCACCTCCATCATTTTACGGCGCTGCGCCAACCAGGTTTCACGGGAGATAGCTCCTTTTAGATAGAGAGAGGCCTTGAATTTCACCACTATAGGTGCCGGTTTTGCGCTTGTTTTCAGAGGGCGGGTGGTAGTGACTCGTCTGGCCCACTCGATTTCTGAAGTATTTACATTGATTGTGTCCCCAACCTTAGAAATAAGCTCCTTGAGATTTTCACCCGGTAGTTTTTCGATGCCCATTATTTCTATGCGATCATTTAGAGAAGCCTGCTCGAATTCATGGATCTTCTGTTCAAGCGCAACGTTGCACTTCTCTAAATACACACACTTATTGTTTATATTTACAACTGATTGCTGGTTTTCTGCCATTCTTGTGTCGTACTTATCTGATAACAAGCTCAGACTTTGCGTTATTTCATCAAGGTGTGTTTTTACTTTTTTCTGGATGTCCTTAAGTATTTTTTCTTCAATTAAAGAGACCAACTCAGTCTTTAGTTTCAATAAAAGCGATAATTCCATGTTTCTAAAATATTCATCTAAGTTACCCGCCGCCGACGGTAAGGTTGCGGGGGTCGGAGGACTGTCGAACATTGACTTCACAGGAGTATTGACATCGTCATTTTTTCGAGGTAACTTACAGGCTGGACACTTACAGTTTGTCTTAGCTTTTGCTGTAAGTTTACCGTAAGAGCTCTTTGTGTATCCAACACAGCTGTAGTGGAAGTTATTTTTACAATCCAAACAACAGATTTTATCCATAACACTTTTTTTTTTTTTTGAGAGGAGTAAATACGGTCACGTATTTACGCCCCGGAACGGGGCGTAATATGTCGGACTCGAGTGTCCGCGTAAGCGGACACCCCATACCGACTTAAACCTCCTCTGTGCTGTTAGCAGCCCTGGCTTTCACAGCGAAGTAGGACGTGGGCCGTGGAGGCCGCAAAGACTACGCAACAACAGTCGCGGGGCGTCTCCTAAGGAGACTCGAACCTCAGACCGGCTGTTTGCTTGTGGGAAGGAGAGAGAATGAAAATGAAGATGAAAGATGAAAAGGTGATAAGAACACACTCGCTGGCGAGTGTGGTGATGTTTTGTGTAATGTATGTAAGTGTGTATGTATGTGTTTATGATTGTATGTATGTGTGTTTGTATGTATGTACGTAGTGTAAATGTTTGTGTGCATGTATGTTTGTGTTTGTGTCTGTTTGTGGAGTGTGTTTGTAATTGTGTAAGTGGTGTATGTCAGTCCGTCAGTCAGTCCGTGTGTGAGTGAGTGTAGTGAAGCGATTACAGGACGAGGACTAACGTCTCGTCGGGTATCAAAACAATGTGTGGTGTATCTAGGGTGCGGGCCGCTGGCCATCGTCAGAGCGACGAGTGCCAGTGGTTTGCGGTGGTTGACCGCGCCTACGCCTGCGAAGGCGGTGTGTGCGTGTCTGTGTCGGTGTTTGTGTGGGTGTCGCGTTCGCGATGGTGATGTCGTCATCCGGGTCTACCGTTACGTGTCTGGGACGTCTTATTGGGTTGAGACTATTGTGAAGGGTGGTGTACCCGCATGCCTTCCTAACCAAGATGTTGGGATGGTTAGGCGCCTTGTCAAAGAAGCGTCGCGAGATCTCTTTAAAGTGTTGAGCTATCGTCGGAAGCTCTAGGTCGCGGTGAAGGTCAACGTTTCGGATGAACCACGGGGCTCCGGTTGCCATGCGCGTGAATTTATTTTGAACTACTTGCAAACGACGTAAGTAGCTCGGTCGGGTGTGCGCGAAAACGACGCTTGCGTATGACAGTATGGGCCGTACGATGGTTTTGTACAGCGTCACTTTGTGTTTGAGCGGAAGTTTGCTTCGCCCACACACAAGTGGATAAAGGCGACTGAGGACAAATCGGGCTCTATTGCATACCGTATCAATATGTTTTTCTTGAAGTTTCTTGAAGTTCATATTGCTGTTGAACGTGACTCCTAAGTATTTGTAATCCTTTATCCACGGTGTGTGTGGAGTGGAGCCAAAGTAGAGTGCCGTATCGTCAGCGTACTGAGCGAGCTGGACACTCGGAATCTTGGGAATGTCGCTCGTGAAGAGCGAGAAAAGAGTGGGAGAGAGGACTGAACCCTGTGGCACGCCAGACCTGATGGGTCTGGGTGAGGATAGGGTGCCCTCTACTCGATATCGGAAGGAGCGATCAGTAAGGTAGGCTCGTATGATGCGCACTGTTATGGGTCTCTTTTGAGTTCGCTTTTTAAAAAAAAACATTTATTTAACACAAAGAAATATAATATATTATAAGGAATATGAAGACTTGCTTATACAATAATAGTTTTAGAGACCCTTGGGCAGAACCGTAACTTATGAGAAGCGAGCACGAACTGACTGCCCGCGCGCAGCTAGGGCTTATATAACTGATTCAATAATGCTGGTTGAGATGGAATAGCAATTAAGTCAGCATTAATACCTACATAACTGGGGTATAACAGCACGAGCCTGTCTGGCACTCCCAATTGATACAGCTTGAATACTAAACCGTTGTGCCATACCTTGTCGAATGCCTTCGCGACATCGAAAAATACGGCTGCCGTGGTAGCGTGAAGCTGACGCCGTACGAGAATGTACTCGGTGAGTCGGTGAGCCTGCTGGGGACACGAGTGAGCGGTTCTGAATCCGAACTGTATGTCGGGTATCAGGTTGAGCTCCGCGATGTAATGATTAAGACGCGCGAGAATTAATCTTTCGTAAAGTTCCCCGATTTCCCGATCGAGTTAATTAAGCTAAAAGGCCTATAGCTACTCGGATTAGCTTTAGGTTTATTGGGTTTTGGGATACCGATAACAATGGAATCCTTCCATTGTTCGGGGAACGCGCTGTTAGACAATACAATTTTAAGAACCCTATTGTTTATAGTGTCGGGCCCCGGGGCCTTCTTGGAGTTAAGCTCCTTAATGATTAGCTTCACC